>NW_021622553.1:0-5756 GCF_004785775.1 Grammomys surdaster | reverse complement strand
TCTTTCTTTCTTTCTTTCTTTCTTTCTTTCTTTCTTTCTTTCTTTCCTTCTTTCCTGGCCAGTTCCTAAATTCATCTGGAAAAGCAAAACAGGAAAAAAAAAGAAAAAAGAAAAACAAAAAAATAACAAAAATAAACACAAAAAACAAAATAGTGAAAACAACTATTAACAATAAAAAAATCTGAATGAATCACTATCCCTGACCTCAAGCTATAATACAGAGCAATAGTGATAAAAATGCATGGTATTGGTACAGAGACAGACATGTAGATCAATGGAATAGTATTAAAAACCAAGAAATAAAACCACACACTTCTGACACTAGATCTTTGACAAAGAAGCCAAAAATGTACAATGGAAAAAAAGAAAGCATCTTCAATAAATGAGTTTTCTAGAGAAGGCAGAGGAGACAGGAGTCCACTCATAAAACCTTCAACCCCAAATTTGTCTTGACTAAACATGTAGAGACAAAGATGGAGCAGAGACAGAGGGAACAAACAAACAATGATTGCCCCATATTAAGACACATCCCATGTAAGAGAACTATCCCCTGACACTACTAATGATACTCTGCTATGCTTACAGACAGGAACCTAGCATAACTCTCCCCTGAGAGATCGTCCAGAAAGCAGATGGAGGTGGATGCAGATATAGACAGCCAAACATCAGGCTGAGCCCACAGAGTTTTGTGGAACAGTGGGGCATAGGAAAGAGCAGACAGAGGTCAAGGACACCACATGAAAACCCACAGAGTCAAATAACCTGGGAACATGGGGGATCACATAGCCTTGTACACCAAACAGAAGCATGCAGGAGCTGCACCTAGATCCACACAGTTGTAGCACTTGTGCAGCTTAGTCTTAATGTGTGTATTCTAACAGTTGAAGAGGAGCTGTCTCAATACTGACTCACTGCTATTGGATCCTTTTTTTAATCTGGACTGCCAGGTGGACCTCAGTGGGAAATGTGTATTCCTAGTCCTGTTGAGACTAGATGGAACTGGGAAATGTCATGTCAAACAATATAACAAAGACTTGAAAGGACAGACAATGCCTGTTTCTGTCATGAACAGAACATTCATGTGCATCAGGAGCTCTGGCTTCTGTTTTGTAGCTTTTGGACCTAGAAGTGAAATCCTGAGTAGAAGACACATCTTAAGTGTGGAGAAAGAAGGATCAAGAACAAGGGAATATCGATGATGTGAAAACAGAGGTGAGGTCTGGAGAGAGGAAGGGGAAGAAGAGGATGGAAACCAGAGAATTGGATAAATAAGAAAAAAAATCATCCTAAAAGTTAATTATAAACCCAGTTTGCACTAATTTTATTAATTAGGGAAAGTGAAAGCTAGCCGAAGAAAACATAAAGGCAGTCACCTGGAGCATAGATGCAAAAAGAAAACTGTGGAGAACTTAAAAGTAATAGATGGAGAACATTAGGATGCAAAGCATCTGAATTGGCTTCAGAGAAAATTATAGCAAATTCTCAGTGGTAGATAGACAGGGACCTGGAGTGTCTTGGGAACCTTAATAAGCCCTGAGGACAAGAGCCTGATATAGATGTCTCCTCAGAGGTCTGCAAGAGTCTGACATATTCAGAGGCAGATGCTCACAACTAGCCATTGAACTGATCATGGGGTTCCCAATGGAGGAGTTAGAGTGAAGACCATTGGAGCTGAAAGGGTTTGTGGCCCCATGAGGAGAGCAACAATACCAACCAACCAGAGCTCCCAGGGTCTAAACCACCAGCCTGTGAGCACTTAGGGAGGGATCCATGGCTTCAGCTGTATATGTAAGAGCGGAGGGCCCTGCTGGGCATAGGTCGGAGAAGAGATCCTTGGTCTCATGAAGGCTGGATGCCCCAGGGGGTGGGAATTGGAGGGTGGGAAGGTGGGAGTGGGGGGGGGGGTAGGTAGGGGTACATCTGCAGTGAAGCAGGAGGAGGGGTAAGGGGAAGGGGGATCCTGTGTAGGTGGGGGATGGGGTAAGGGAACAACATATGAAATGTAAATAAAACATCCAAAAAAAATTCCCTAAAAAGAATGAGTTCTGCTACCATAAACTTGCAGTTGTAACCCTGTCCAAGACCCATATTAAGGAAAGCAATGAGCACCCCAGACAGTGGGAAAGACTAAGCACATACCTAGAAATACTATTATGTGTGGTTCTGTTTAATTACACATTGATACTAAGAAATTAGAGTGTGGGAACAAAGCATGTTCTGTGCACATGCACAAAGGGGAACTAAATGAAGTCTGGTGTAATCTTACCCAAAAAACAAATTGAGTATTAAACTGCCATAATTTGTCAAACTCTGTAACTAACAGAGATATCTTTGGTGTCTTATATCTGTTATGAAGACTGGCTCAGACCCAAGCCCAACTCCAGAGCACACTAGAGCAGGAAGGCATGCAAATGAGGCTTCTCTGTGCCTATGAAAACCAGCCCTGCCCTTACCCTGAAGCTCTGGCAGGAGAGCCTAGACCTGATCAGCAGTAAACATAGACTTATCACCATGTACTTCAAGCTCAGCTGTGTTTTCCTGGTCCTTATTTTCAAAGGTAATTTGTAGAACTAAGATTCAGTACACGTGAGAAATAGAAAAAAATGTGTTGTTTCTTTGTTTAGTTTTGTTATGTGTTGTTTCTTTGTTTAGTTTTGTTAGTGACAGTTTTCTGACCAACATTGTCTGTTTACAGGTGTCCAGTGTGAAGTGAAGCTGGTGGAGTCTGGGGGAGACTTAGTGCAGCCTGGAAAGTCCATGAAACTCTCCTGTGCAGCCTCTGGATTCATTTTCAGTAACTATCCTATGGCCTGGGTTCGCCAGGCTCCAGAGAAGGGTCTCGAATGGGTTGCCACCATTAGTAGTAGTGGCGGTACTACCTACTATCCAGACACCTTGAAAGGCCGATTCACCATCTCAAGAGACAATGCAAAGAACATGCTATACCTGCAGATGAGCAATCTGAAGTCTGAGGACACGGCCATGTATTACTGTGCAAGAGACACAGTGAGTGAATGTTACTGAGACCTCAAACACAAACCTCCTGCAGGGCACTCAGAACCAGCAGGGGGCGATGAAAACACAGAGAGATCAAACTAACAAGAGTTCTATCCTGTTCAGGAGGTCCTGAAGGGAACAGAAAGCTGGAATCCTCTGTCTCTGAGATTCCTCTATAAAAGTATTCTTTCTACAAGTATAGTGTGTGGTAATATCTGAAATGTACATATGTTTATTCATCTTTCTGTTTTCCTGTGTTATATGTGCTTTTCATTTATTTGTTATATTTCTCTCTTTTCGATGTCTTTCTTCCTGTGTTAGTGTCTCTCTCTCTGTTGCATTCTCTGTCTAGCTAGCTCTCCCTCTCTCGCTCACTCTCTCTCCTTGGTTCCTTCTGCCTTTTCTGTCTCTCTTTCTCTCATGTTCAGTGTGTTAGTATGAGTGAATGTATGTGTCTGTGGGTTTCTGTGTATGTGTGTGTGTGTGTGTGTGACTGTGTATACATGTTGAGATAAGATGTCTTCGATCAATCTACACACTAACATTTCAAATAAAGTTCATTACTGGGCCTGGATCTTGCTATGTTGCTAGATGGGTTGGTCAATTTGTCCCAATAACCATACTCTCTCCACAACTCAGACATGAGAATACTTGTTTGCTTCCAATCCTATCACTTTTTGTAATTACAGTGTGGTATAGGAACTTGAATCAGAGAGCTATATCCACAGATCCATTGTGGATGACTTTTAGTGTAGGATAAACTCATGGTATGAACACAATTCAAAGCAATGCACAGGGCAGACATGATTGTGGATGGGGACCAGGACTAGATTCTGAAGAAGCAAAGAACCCTTGAGATTATAGAGCCTGAGACACATGGCAGAGACTTAGTAAGGTTCCCTGGTTAGAGCACTGTGTTAGATTAGAGCCGACATGGAAACCAGGCAAGGCCAGTCACCTATGAGTCAGATGAAATTCAGTCTCTCCATCATCCTCACATAAACCATGTGCAGCAGACCCAGTGCTGACCCAGCTGTGGTGCTGGTAATAAAGTGTGTGTGAGGCAACAGCACTGAGACATGAGGCCAGTGTAGCTTGTGATACTCACTGAGCTTCAGTTAGCACAAACTGCTCCTAACCCGCTAAGGGGGTAACATCTCTTTTCTTTTATTGCTTTCTCTCTGCTTATGATGCTTTAATTTGCATAGTTCACCTAGAATTTTATGGTCCAAATGATTTTTGTTTTAACTTATTAGTACTTTTCTTTTCTGAGGGTTCTAAGTATATTATTTTTTCTCTGTCCTAGAAACAGGATGCTTGGCTCACTCTGAGTGGGGATTCTTCATTTGAAGCTCAGAAGAAGTCAGATGTGGTACCTAGAAACTTGATAGAACATTCTTGTTAATAGCTTTCTGGGATCATATAAATTATGACACTATAAATGAGGAGGTGGTTATTGGAAGCCAGGGAATAATGATTGTTCAATCAAAGCATGATGCCACATGGGATTTGATCTACATTCGTCAGAATGTCATGAAATGGTGCTGGCTGTATTGATAACACAGCTGTGGCTACAACACATTGGTGTGCTATGAGTTCTGGAAAACTGGAAGGAGAGGGTTCTGTATTTTACATTTCATCCATTAGGCAGACACCTGGAAGATGTGGGCAAGAAGCACAGGTCATTCTACAACTGATTCTACTTTATGTTTCCTGCTCTGCTATCATTAGGTCTATTCACATGTGTGAGGACAAAGTTCCTGAGATGGATTTGAAGCTTTGACATCATGTGCACAACACCTTCCCAGCCATAACTAGATCAGTGAATGACAGGGTACCCAGAAACTGTGGTCCACCAGGCTGATGCCTGTGACTGACAATGTCTCTTATTTCATCTCAATTTCCAACACACCTTGATGCTTATTCAGCATATAATTATCAGTTTGGGTATTTTCATCACAAAAGCAATAGCAATGAGTTTGAGTCAAGTTCACAGTGAACAGGCTCTGAATGAGTAGACTTCAGTTCTGTTCAGCCATGGAAGAAATCAAACATGGACCAATGATGCTCTCCTCTGATATTACTGTAGGAAGTAACCTCACTGCTCTGCTGGGATGAGGACTTGCACATGATGGCCAGGACATTGTTCATCTGTAAGAACACTTGTATCACTCCTTGCTCTCAACAGAAAGTGGTGGTCACTGCTTCAGATTAATTAAGCTTTGGAAAAACAGTTTAAAGAATCAGAAGTCCCCCATTAGAGATTTCTACCGCATGTTTACATCAGTAACAAAAATTGATGAATCTGATTATTGACTCCCTCTACCTTAGAAAACTCTCCTAATTGGTGGAATTACATTAATCCCGAATCCAAATCTCTCATATTCTTTTAGTTTTCCTTTGATATTCACAAACAAAAAACCTATGTCTCACAACTGAGATAGGCACAGTTCATTAATAGGATCCTTGCTTCGATAATTCAACCAATTTGTTCATAGTTCTTTGGGTATTCTTATGTGTTCTACTTTTCCTGTCAACATTGCTGTGAGTTTTCAGTATTTCCAACTGTAGGAAAGTAGTTCCTTCTTGTATGTCTTATACATATGCCTTGTTGTCTATAGAAGTTTTCAGGAGTAAAACTGACAATGATATTGGTCACAAACTCAGAGTTAGTAAATCAACACACCACATGATACACGTTAAAATTTTAGGAAAAAATCTGTTCTGAATTTGTGGTCTCTCTGTGAAGAGAGACATCT
>NW_021622552.1:0-5763 GCF_004785775.1 Grammomys surdaster | reverse complement strand
TCTTTCTTTCTTTCTTTCTTTCTTTCTTTCTTTCTTTCTTTCTTTCCTTCTTTCCTGGCCAGTTCCTAAATTCATCTGGAAAAGCAAAACAGGAAAAAAAAAGCAAAAAGAAAAACAAAAAAAATAACAAAAATAAACACAAAAAACACAAAAAACAAAATAGTGAAAACAACTATTAACAATAAAAAAATCTGAATGAATCACTATCCCTGACCTCAAGCTATAATACAGAGCAATAGTGATAAAAATGCATGGTATTGGTACAGAGACAGACATGTAGATCAATGGAATAGTATTAAAAACCAAGAAATAAAACCACACACTTCTGACACTAGATCTTTGACAAAGAAGCCAAAAATATACAATGGAAAAAAGAAAGCATCTTCAATAAATGAGTTTTCCAGAGAAGGTAGAGGAGACAGGAGTCCACTCATAAAACCTTCAACCCCAAATTTGTCTTGACTAAACATGTAGAGACAAAGATGGAGCAGAGACAGAGGGAACAAACAAACAATGATTGTCCCATATTAAGACACATCCCATATAAGAGAACTATCCCCTGACACTACTAATGGTACTCTGCTATGCTTACAGACAGGAACCTAGCATAACTCTCCCCTGAGAGATCGTCCAGAAAGCAGATGGAGGTGGATGCAGATATAGACAGCCAAACATCAGGCTGAGCCCACAGAGTTTTGTGGAACAGTGGGGCATAGGAAAGAGCAGACAGAGGTCAAGGACACCACATGAAAACCCACAGAGTCAAATAACCTGGGAACATGGGGGATCACATAGCCTTGTACACCAAACAGAAGCATGCAGGAGCTGCACCTAGATCCACACAGTTGTAGCACTTGTGCAGCTTAGTCTTAATGTGTGTATTCTAACAGTTGAAGAGGAGCTGTCTCAATACTGACTCACTGCTATTGGATCCTTTTTTTAATCTGGACTGCCAGGTGGACCTCAGTGGGAAATGTGTATTCCTAGTCCTGTTGAGACTAGATGGAACTGGGAAATGTCATGTCAAACAATATAACAAAGACTTGAAAGGACAGACAATGCCTGTTCTGTCATGAACAGAACATTCATGTGCATCAGGAGCTCTGGCTTCTGTTTTGTAGCTTTTGGACCTAGAAGTGAAATCCTGAGTAGAAGACACATCTTAAGTGTGGAGAAAGAAGGATCAAGAACAAGGGAATATCGATGATGTGAAAACAGAGGTGAGGTCTGGAGAGAGGAAGGGGAAGAAGAGGATGGAAACCAGAGAATTGGATAAATAAGAAAAAAATCATCCTAAAAGTTAATTATAAACCCAGTTTGCACTAATTTTATTAATTAGGGAAAGTGAAAGCTAGCCGAAGAAAACATAAAGGCAGTCACCTGGAGCATAGATGCAAAAAGAAAACTGTGGAGAACTTAAAAGTAATAGATGGAGAACATTAGGATGCAAAGCATCTGAATTGGCTTCAGAGAAAATTATAGCAAATTCTCAGTGGTAGATAGACAGGGACCTGGAGTGTCTTGGGAACCTTAATAAGCCCTGAGGACAAGAGCCTGATATAGATGTCTCCTCAGAGGTCTGCAAGAGTCTGACATATTCAGAGGCAGATGCTCACAACTAGCCATTGAACTGATCATGGGGTTCCCAATGGAGGAGTTAGAGTGAAGACCATTGGAGCTGAAAGGGTTTGTGGCCCCATGAGGAGAGCAACAATACCAACCAACCAGAGCTCCCAGGGTCTAAACCACCAGCCTGTGAGCACTTAGGGAGGGATCCATGGCTTCAGCTGTATATGTAAGAGCGGAGGGCCCTGCTGGGCATAGGTCGGAGAAGAGATCCTTGGTCTCATGAAGGCTGGATGCCCCAGGGGGTGGGAATTGGAGGGTGGGAAGGTGGGAGTGGGGGGGGGGGTAGGTAGGGGTACATCTGCAGTGAAGCAGGAGGAGGGGTAAGGGGAAGGGGGATCCTGTGTAGGTGGGGGATGGGGTAAGGGAACAACATACGAAATGTAAATAAAACATCCAAAAAAAATTCCCTAAAAAGAATGAGTTCTGCTACCATAAACTTGCAGGTGTAACCCTGTCCAAGACCCATATTAAGGAAAGCAGTGAGCACCCCAGACAGTGAGAAAGACTAACCACATACCTAGAAATACTATTATGTGTGGTTCTGTTTAATTACACATTGATACTAAGAAATTAGAGTGTGGGAACAAAGCATGTTCTGTGCACATGCACAAAGGGGAACTAAATGAAGTCTGGTGTAATCTTACCCAAAAAACAAATTGAGTATTAAACTGCCATAATTTGTCAAACTCTGTAACTAGCAGAGATATCTTTGGTGTCTTATATCTGTTATGAAGACTGGCTCAGACCCAAGCCCAACTCCAGAGCACACTAGAGCAGGAAGGCATGCAAATGAGGCTTCTCTGTGCCTATGAAAACCAGCCCTGCCCTTACCCTGAAGCTCTGGCAGGAGAGCCTAGACCTGATCAGCAGTAAACATAGACCTATCACCATGTACTTCAAGCTCAGCTGGGTTTTCCTGGTCCTTATTTTCAAAGGTAATTTATAGAACTAAGATTCAGTACACGTGAGAAATAGAAAAAATGTGTTGTTTCTTTGTTTAGTTTTGTTATGTGTTGTTTCTTTGTTTAGTTTTGTTAGTGACAGTTTTCTGACCAGCATTGTCTGTTTACAGGTGTCCAGTGTGAGGTGAAGCTGGTGGAGTCTGGGGGAGACTTAGTGCAGCCTGGAAAGTCCATGAAACTCTCCTGTGCAGCCTCTGGATTCATTTTCAGTAACTATCCTATGGCCTGGGTTCGCCAGGCTCCAGAGAAGGGTCTCGAATGGGTTGCCACCATTAGTAGTAGTGGCGGTACTACCTACTATCCAGACACCTTGAAAAGCCGATTCACCATCTCAAGAGACAATGCAAAGAACATGCTATACCTGCAGATGAGCAATCTGAAGTCTGAGGACACGGCCATGTATTACTGTGCAAGAGACACAGTGAGTGAATGTTACTGAGACCTCAAACACAAACCTCCTGCATGGCACTCAGAACCAGCAGGGGGCGATGAAAACACAGAGAGATCAAACTAACAAGAGTTCTATGCTGTTCAGGAAGTCCTGAAGGGAACAGAAAGCTGGAATCCTCTGTCTCTGAGATTCCTCTATAAAAGTATTCTCTCTACAAGTATAGTGTGTGGTTATATCTGAAATGTACATATGTTTATTCATCTTTCTGTTTTCCTGTGTTATATGTGCTTTTCATTTATTTGTTATATTTCTCTCTTTTCAATGTCTTTCTTCCTGTGTTAGTCTCTCTCTCTCTGTTGCATTCTCTGTCTAGCTAGCTCTCCCTCTCTCGCTCACTCTCTCTCCTTGGTTCCTTCTGCCTTTTCTGTCTCTCTTTCTCTCATGTTCAGTGTGTTAGTATGAGTGAATGTATGTGTCTGTGGGTTTCTGTGTATGTGTGTGTGTGTGTGTGTGACTGTGTATACATGTTGAGATAAGATGTCTTCGATCAATCTACACACTAACATTTCAAATAAAGTTCATTACTGGGCCTGGATCTTGCTAAGTTGCTAGATGGGTTGGTCAATTTGTCCCAATAACCATACTGTCTCCACAACTCAGACATGAGAATACTGGTTTGCTTCCAATCCTATCACTTTTTGTAATTACGGTGTGGTATAGGAACTTGAATCAGAGAGCTATATCCACAGATCCATTGTGGATGACTTTTAGTGTAGGATAAACTCATGGTATGAACACAATTCAAAGCAATGCACAGGGCAGACATGATTGTGGATGGGGACCAGGACTAGATTCTGAAGAAGCAAAGAACCCTTGAGATTATAGAGCCTGAGACACATGGCAGAGACTTAGTAAGGTTCCCTGGTTAGAGCACTGTGTTAGATTAGAGCCAACATGGAAACCAGGCAAGGCCAGTCACCTATGAATCAGATGAAATTCAGTCTGTCCATCATCCTCACATAAACCATGTGCAGCAGACCCAGTGCTGACCCAGCTGTGGTGCTGGTAATAAACTGTGTGTGAGGCAACAGCACTGAAACATGAGGCCAGTGTAGCTTGTGATACTCACTGAGCTTCAGTTAGCACAAACTGCTCCTAACCCGCTAAGGGGGTAACATCTCTTTTCTTTTATTGCTTTCTCTCTGCTTATGATGCTTTAATTTGCATAGTTCACCTAGAATTTTATGGTCCAAATGATTTTTGTTTTAACTTATTAGTACTTTTCTTTTCCGAGGGTTCTAAGTATATTATTTTTTCTCTGTCCTAGAAACAGGATGCTTGGCTCACTCTGAGTGGGGATTCCTCATCTGAAGCTCAGAAGAAGTCAGATGTGGTACCTAGAAACTTGATAGAACATTCTTGTTAATAGCTTTCTGGGATCATATAAATTATGACACTATAAATGAGGAGGTGGTTATTGGAAGCCAGGGAATAATGATTGTTCAATCAAAGCATGATGCCACATGGGATTTGATCTACATTCGCCAGAATGTCATGAAATGGTGCTGGCTGTATTGATAACACAGCTGTGGCTACAACACATTGGTGTGCTATGAGTTCTGGAAAACTGGTAGGAGAGGGTTCTGTATTTTACATTTCATCCATTAGGCAGAGACCTGGAAGATGTGGGCAAGAAGCACAGTTCATTCTACAACTGATTCTACTTTATGTTTCCTGCTCTGCTATCATTAGGTCTATTCACATGTGTGAGGACAAAGTTCCTGAGATGGATTTGAAGCTTTGACATCATGCGCACAACACCTTCCCAGCCATAACTAGATCAGTGAATGACAGGGTACCCAGAAACTGTGGTCCACCAGGCTGATGCCTGTGACTGACAATGTCTCTTATTTCATCTCAATTTCCCACACACCTTGATGCTTATTCAGCATATAATTATCAGTTTGGGTATTTTCATCACAAAAGCAATAGCAATGAGTTTGAGTCAAGTTCACAGTGAACAGGCTCTGAATGAGTAGACTTCAGTTCTGTTCAGCCATGGAAGAAATCAAACATGGACCAATGATGCTCTCCTCTGATATTACTTTAGGAAGTAACCTCACTGCTCTGCTGGGATGAGGACTTGCACATGATGGCCAGGACATTGTTCATCTGTAAGAACACTTGTATCACTCCTTGCTCTCAACAGAAAGTGGTGGTCACTGCTTCAGATTAATTAAGCTTTGGAAAAACAGTTTAAAGAATCAGAAGTCCCCCATTAGAGATTTCTACCGCATGTTTACATCAGTGACAAAAATTGATGAATCTGATTATTGACTCCCTCTACCTTACAAAACTCTCCTAATTGGTGGAATTACATTAATCCCGAATCCAAATCTCTCATATTCTTTTAGTTTTCCTTTGATATTCACAAACAAAAAACCTATGTCTCACAACTGAGATAGGCACAGTTCATTAATAGGATCCTTGCTTCGATAATTCAACCAATTTGTTCATAGTTCTTTGGGTATTCTTATGTGTTCTACTTTTCCTGTCAACATTGCTGTGAGTTTTCAGTATTTCCAACTGTAGGAAAGTAGTTCTTTCTTGTATGTCTTATACATATGCCTTGTTGTCTATAGAAGTTTTCAGGAGTAAAACTGACAATGATATTGCTCACAAACTCAGAGTTAGTAAATCAACACACCACATGATACACGTTAAAATTTTAGGAAAAAAATCTGTTCTGAATTTGTGGTCTCTCTGTGAAGAGAGACATCT
>NW_021622551.1:0-7220 GCF_004785775.1 Grammomys surdaster | reverse complement strand
GTGTATGGTTTCGCCGGCGAGACGACTACACGCGCGCGCCCCGCACATTTGGTGCCGAAAAACCCGGGAGAATTTTCCATCGCCGGCACGTTTTTAGAAGACCCGCCGCTCGTCATCGAGAATCCAGAACCGTAGGACGGGGTAATGTTCTCTGAAAGATATGTTTCGATTTGATTTGATTCACTTCCCTCCCCAGTTGGCAGGAACGTTAGAGGCTTTCGCCGTGGTGCTAGCAGCATCACTTTTTTTACTCCTGGTTTTCGTGAGGGTTCGGAGAATAGTACAAATCAGCATGTCAGAGACAGAGACAGGACAGAAGCGCTTAGGAATTCAGAAAGAAAAAGGAAGAAAAAGTATATTTAAGGAAAAAGGCCCTTCCAAAGACACACAGTCCAAGGAAGTGAGAGATGAGAGAAAGAACGCTCTTGGGAGAGACGGGAGAATAGGAAGCCTCAGAAAGAGATCTCTTTATCCGGTAAAGGAAGTGCTGGGGCGTGATGCCTCTGAGTCGGAGGGGATAACTTCCTCAGAGGACTCAGATGAAGAAATAGGTAAACAGTTACCGCCGCAAAATCTAAAGCAGGGGAAAACAAGAGATAGAAGCCGGACGGCCTCTCGGCCTGTAGCGCCCTCCCAACCTAATGTTCCCGGCGCACTTCCGCCTCATGTGGATGGACGCGGCTCAAGCTCCTTCCTTTCAGAGGAAGACAAAAGAAAAATGTTACAAGCTTTTCCAGTGTTTGAGGACGCGGGAGGAGGCCGTGTCCACGCGCCTGTAGAGTATGCTTCTATCAAAGAATTTGCTGAATCGGTTAACAAATATGGAGTTGATGCTAATTTTACAATTATGCAGCTTGAGAGATTTGCCACTATGGCAATGACTCCGAATGATTGGCAGAACACAGTAAAAGCTGCCCTCCCTAATATGGGACAGTATATGGAATGGAAGGCCTTGTGGCACGACGCTTCTCAAGCACAGGGAAAGGCCAACGCTAATGCAGAGGGCAACCAGAGACAGTGGACTTTCGAATTATTAACAGGGCAAGGACAGTATGTTGCTGACCAGACTAACTATGATTGGGGAGCATATGGCCAGATTTCCGCTGCCGCAATTAAGGCATGGAAGGCCCTCTCGAAAAGGGGCGAGGCTGGAGGAAATTTAACAAAAATATTACAAGCCCCCCAGGAGTCCTTCTCAGAATTTGTTGCTAGAATGACAGAAGCAGCAGGCAAAATTTTCGGAGACCCAGAGCAAGTCAAGCCATTGATCGAGCAATTAGTATATGAAAATGCCTCACCAGAATGTAAGGCAGCTATTGCCCCTAGGAGAAACAAAGGGCTGACAGATTGGATAAAGGTCTGCCGAGGTCTTGGAGGCCCACTGACTAACACCGGCCTGGCAGCAGCTATCCTGCAGGGCCAGAGCCGCTCAGGTCCTGGCGGCCGTAAAGTATGTTATAATTGTGGTAAACAGGGTCATTTGAAACGAGAATGTCGTACTCCTATACAAAAGAAAACCCCTGGGTTATGTACTAAATGCAGGAAGGGATATCATTGGGCCAATGAATGTCGCTCGGTTAAGGACATTCAGGGAAGGATTATTCAACATGATCCCTCCCCTATAGAAAGAGATGAAAATATTTCAAAAAACGAATATCCGGGCCCAATGTCTCAGGGCCCCAAAAAATATGGGACACAAGCCTACAACCGGGGGAGATCTCTAACTACAGAGCTACTAGAGGGTCCGCAGGGTTGGACCTCCGCTCTATCTCCCAATTCTTATTAATGCCACATGAGGGTGTGCAACCTATCCCGGTTGATTTTAAAGGTCCCCTGCCTGAGGGAAGCGTTGGCCTCATTATAGGCCGCTCCTCTCTTACCCTGAAGGGGCTTGTGGTTCATCCTGGTGTCATAGACCAAGATTATACAGGAGAACTTCAAGTTCTCTGTTCTTGCCCACAAGGCATATTTTCTATCTCCCCTGGAGATAGGATTGCTCAATTGGTTATTCTTCCAAGTTTACATAATTGTTTTCCATCCACCGGGGCGCCAAGAGGTGCCAATAGGTTCGGTTCTTCAGGAACTGACTTTGCTCATTTAGTAGTGGATCTCAAAACCAGACCCACATTACAATTAACAATAGAAGGGAAGAGCTTTACAGGAATTTTAGACACAGGAGCTGATAAAAGTATTATTTCCTCTAACTGGTGGCCAAAAACATGGCCTGTTACACAGTCATCCCATTCCTTACAAGGGTTGGGATATGAGGCCAACCCCACCGTCAGTTCACGCTCCTTGACTTGGAAGACGCCAGAGGGTCAGACAGGAAGCTTTATACCTTATGTGCTTCCTCTCCCCGTTAACCTCTGGGGAAGAGACATTTTACAAGACCTGGGACTGACACTAACTAATGAGTACTCTCAACAAGCTATTAATATTATGAAAAGAATGGGATATAAGGAAGGAAAAGGCCTTGGCAGAAAGGAACAAGGAAGGTTGAACCCAATTTCACAAGAAAGTAATACAGGGAGACAAGGTCTGGGTTTTCCCTAGTTGCCACTGAGGGCTCCTTGCCCATACCCTGGCTTACAGAGGAAGCCGTGTGGGTTCCTCAGTGGCCCCTATCCTCTGAGAAATTGGAAGCTGCTACAAGGCTGATTGAGGAACAGGCACAGCTTGGTCATTTAGAACCTTCTACTTCTCCTTGGAATACCCCTATCTTTGTTATAAAAAAGAAATCAGGAAAATGGAGACTTCTCCATGATCTAAGGGCCATTAATAAACAGATGCAGCTGTTTGGCTCAGTGCAACGAGGCCTTCCTCTGCTCTCTGCTTTACCTAAGCAGTGGAGGATAATAATTATAGACATTAGGGATTGCTTTTTCTCCATTCCCCTACACCCGCAAGATAGGCAAAGATTCGCGTTCACCTTACCTGCTGTTAATCACCTTGAGCCAGATAAAAGATATCAGTGGACAGTTTTGCCTCAAGGCATGGCCAACAGTCCTACTATGTGTCAGCTGTATGTACAAATGGCCCTTGAACCTGTTAAGAAACAATTTCCTTCTCTACTCTTGATTCATTTTATGGACGATATTTTAATATGCCATAAAGAGTTGACCATTTTGCAGAACTCATATCCTTTATTAATTGCTACATTAAGACAGTGGGGTCTGCATATTGCCACAGAGAAGGTTCAAATTTCAGAAATTGGTTCCTTTTTAGGGACAGTTATTTACCCTGAGAAAATAGTTCCTCAAAAATTAGAAATTCACAGAGATCATTTACATACCTTAAATGATTTTCAAAAGTTATTAGGTGATATAAATTGGTTAAGACCATTTTTGAAAATTCCCTCTGCTGAATTAAAACCTTTGTTTGACATTCTGGAAGGAGATTCCCATATTTCCTCACCAAGAGCGTTAACACCGGCTGCAAACCATGCCCTGCGATTGGTGGAGGATGCCTTGCAGGAAGCTCAGCTAAAACGCATTGATGAGACCAAAACTTTTAATCTGTGTGTCTTTAAAACCAGACATTTACCAACTGCCGTATTATGGCAGGATGGGCCCTTATTATGGATTCATCCTAATGCATCTCCTGCAAAGATTATTGAATGGTATCCAGATGCGGTTGCTCAGCTTGCCTTACGGGGATTAAAAGCAGCTGTCACTCATTTTGGAAGGGAGCCTAAAGTTTTAATAGTGCCTTATACTGCATATCAAGTTCAAATATTAACTGCTACCTCTGATGTTTGGGCCGTGTTGGTCACCTCCTTTAATGGTCAAATAGATAATCACTACCCTAAACATCCCATTTTACAGTTTGCCTTAACTCAAGCTATTGTATTTCCACAGGTTTTATCTCAAAAGCCGCTCCCGGATGGAGTGGTAGTTTACACAGATGGGTCAAAGACAGGTGTGGGTGCTTATGTAATTGATAATAAGGTCACTGCCAAACAATATCATGAGACCTCACCTCAAGTTGTGGAATGTTTGGTAGTTCTGGAGGTTCTTGAAACCTTTCCAGGCCCTTTAAATATTGTTTCAGATTCCTTTTATGTAGTAAATGCAGTTAAAGCCTTAGAAGTGGCTGGGCTAATTAGACCATCTAGTAGACTCGTAAAAGTTTTTCAAAAGATTCGATTCGCCTTAGTTAATAGGAGATTCCCGGTTTTTATTACACATATCAGGGCTCACTCAGGTCTACCAGGCCCAATGTCTCATGGGAATGACCTAGCGGATCGAGCCACAAAATTGGTTGCTATCGCCTTATCTTCCAAATTAGATTTGGCCAAGGATTTTCATAAAAACTTTCATGTGACAGCAGAGACGTTACGTCGTCGGTTTGAGATAACTAGAAAGGAAGCTAGAGCTATAGTTACTCAATGTCATAATTGCTGTCAATTTTTACCAGTGCCTCATGTAGGAATTAATCCACGAGGAATTCGGCCACTACAGATTTGGCAAATGGATGTTACTCACATCCCAACCTTTGGCAAATTACGATATTTACATGTTTCCATTGACACTTATTCTGGAATTATATTTGCTTCTCCGTTGACCGGAGAAAAGGCAGCACATGTTATTCAACACTGCCTTGAGGCATGGAGTGCCTGGGGGAAGCCTAGAATTCTTAAGACGGACAATGGGCCATCGTACACTTCTCAAAAGTTTAGACAGTTTTGTCGCCAAATGGAGGTAACCCATCTGACAGGCCTCCCTTATAACCCTCAAGGACAAGGCATCATAGAACGGGCTCATCGCACTCTTAAGTCTTATCTAATAAAACAAAAGGGAGGAGTCGAGGAGACTCTACCCTCAGTGCCACGAGTCATCGTTTCTATAGCACTTTTTACCCTCAATATTTTAAATCTGGACAGTCAGGGCCATTCGGTTGCTGACCGTCACTGTTTAGAGCCTGAGAGGCCGAAAGAGATGGTGAAATGGAAGGATATTTTGACCGGACAATGGAAGGGCCCAGATATTGTTTTATTAAGAGCCAGGGGAGCGGTCTGTGTGTTTCCACAGGAAGAAGACAATCCGTTTTGGTTACCAGAGCGGCTGACGAGATGACTAAGTGACACCCAGACAGACCCTCCAGGCTCTGATGATAGCCCTTGTACTGATCCAAGGGATACAGGTTCCTAGTATTTTTGTTTATTTTATCAAATTCCACCTTTAAGAATTGTACCAATAAAACCTGCTGGATGTCCCAGTGTTGGAATTCTAAAGATTCACTCGCACTATGGTTGCCAGAGTCACGCGAAGGGTTCCCATCCCCGTGGAGACTCCTTCCACTCTGTCATTATTTAGACAAAAAAGAGATTTTGGTATAACTGCAGCCATAGTGACGACGATATTAATTAGTGCCGTTACCGCCACTGCCACTGAGATTACTATGTCAACTTCTGTTCAGGTGGGCACTACCCCCAATTGTCAGCCACGGTGGCAGAGACTGTTAACCTTCAAACCTCCGCCAGTACCCAACTAAAAGGCGGGCTAATGATCCTTAATCAACGCCTTGATTTAGTGAGAGAGAGATTAGATATCCTCTTTCAATTAGCCCAATTGAGATATGAGAGAAAACTGGGTACACTTTACATCACCAGTGTACAGTATAAAAACTTTACTCGTGTAACTAATCTGTCCAGAAAATTGTTTCAGTATCTTACAGGAAACTGCTCAGAAAACTTCAGTGAGACACTCAGAAAATTGAGAGCAGCTGTGGTGAACATCAACTCGACGCACGTGGATCTGTCCCTGACTGAGGGACTGTCCTCCTAGAATTCTTCAGCCTTCTTCTTTTCTTTTCTTTTTCTCCCCTTTTTTAAGTGGGTGGGAGTAGGCCTGTTTGGTATACCCTAAGTTGTGGATTAGTATTCATCCTTGGTTGGTTGCAAACTCAGAGCTCAACAAAATCTTGACAAGGCTATTTTTGCACAGGCGCTTCCAAAGTACTAGGGGCTTCCCCTGCAGTGTGGTTATCACTGCCTCAATTATAAGCAGTCTCCCCCTCACGAGTGGTGGTGCTAAATGTTAGGCCATCAGCGTTGCACCCCAGAAGATTTGCCCATTACACTGGGTCAGTGAGGAGTCTTGGCCTGGTTGATTCTTGTCTGTAGCTGTGGTACCTGAATTTTGAGACAAACAGCCCTTGCACCCCTAGGAGATGACTCCATTGCACAGGGATGGGTGTTTGCTTCTCTTTCTGTTCCCCTTAGCCCTTGCACCCAGAGGACTTGTTTCCATTGCACCTGGTAGGGTAAGGGAGACGGTCTTGAACTGTTGGTTCTTGAACGCTTATTCCCCCAAGATGGAATTCGCTCGATCGACCATGGGTTTGAGTCATAACCGGTACCACACTAGACAGGCCAAGAACAGCCAGTTAGATAACTCCATCCTTTTGTCTCCAGGCCGGCTGCCAATTGATCCCAACGACGGGAATAAGCTGATCTCATATGCCAGAGGTACACCACGAATGGTGATTTTACCCGGTGACAGGCATTACGAGTGACCACTACCTGGGGCGCACATTCTGAGAATGCCAGGTGTGGGTGCGCGACCCTCGTAGCCTAGCCAGAGAGCTCACCATTCTTTGGTGCTGGCTGTGGAGAATTGTCAGTCAGCCTAGACACGGGACATTGGCCAGTGCCTGTTTAACTAATCTAAAAAGAAATAGCCAGCAGACAGATTCCTCAGCCGCTGCACCCTAGGGCTTCTGGTATATGCACCCTATAAAGCCTCAAACATTTGAGCACCACCCTCTGAGAGACTCAGACCCGCCGTGAGACCCCCAAATATGGGAGTTACGTAACCTTCCCAGGGACCCCTACCACCCTCTGTTTTTTAAAACAAAAAAGGGGCAGATGTTGGGAGCCGCGGCAGGTGCTGGCAAAGTCCGCCATCGCTAGGTGGCGCTGTCAGCCATAATTCTTCCTAGTAAACAAATAAAGTGCGCATGTGCCATGTAAAGCCCGCCAAAGCTAAGCCCATCCCACGGCGTTTGGCGCGCTACGAGTTTGCGGCCAATCAGAGGTGATTACGCCGCTCTAGGGTATATAAGGGCTTTTCCCAGGGCTGGGGGTCGTCTTCTACCACCATTTTGGTTTATGGAAATAAACGTGTTTCTACGGAAGGATTCTGGTGTGTGTGTGTGTGTGTGTGTGTGTGTGTGTATGGTTTCGCCGGCGAGACGACTACACGCGCGCGCCCCGCACA
>NW_021622550.1:0-1082 GCF_004785775.1 Grammomys surdaster | reverse complement strand
CTCTGATCTGATACCTTCTTCTGGATTCCATGGGTACCTGCACTCTAACATGCACTGATTCAAACCAAAACACAGTCACAAACACATGATTAAAAACAAAAATAAGGCCGGGCAGTGGTGGCGCAGTCTTTAATCCCAGCACTTGGGAGGCAGAGGCAGATGGATTTCTGAGTTTGAGGCCAGGCTGGTCTACAGAGTGAGTTCCAGGGCAGCCAGGGCTACACAGAGAAACCCTGTCTCGAAAAAAAACAAACAAACAAAACCAAAAAGTTAAGGGGACTAGAGAGATGGCTCGGGGGTTAAGAGTATTGACTGCCCTTACAGAAGACCCCAGTTTGATTCCCAGCATGAAGGCTCACAGCTGTCTGTAACTCGAATTCAAGGTGATCTGACAGTTTCTGGTCTCTGCAGGCACCAAATGTGCATTCATTCACACAAAATAAAAATAAATAAAAAATATTAAAATAAAAATAATAAAGGGGCTAGAGGACGCTGGAGAGATGGCTCAGTGGTTAAGAGCACTAGGTTGCTCTTTCAGAGGACCTGGGTTTTTTTCCCAGACCCACATAGTAGCTAATAACATTTAGTAACTCTAGTTGCAGGGAAAACAACGTCTTCTTCTAACATATGTAGCCACAAGGCATGTATATGATGTATCTATACAGGCAGAGGCACACATATATAAAATTCAAAACACCTTTAAAATATACTTATAAAAGAACATCAAAAATCCACAGTGAAGTCTACCATTGACAATCACAGCTGACAACCAGGGCTCAGGAGGCTGGCACAAAGGGATTACTGTGATTTCCAGGCCAACCTGAGCTACTGTTGAGGTCATGGCTACCTGAGCTATGGTGAGGTCCTTCCTTAAAAGGAAGAAAGAAAGGAAGAAGGGAAGGAAGAAAGGAAGAAAGGAAGAAAGGAAGGAAGGAAGGAAGGAAGGAAGAAAGAAAGAAAGAAAGAAAGAAAGAAAGAAAGAAAGAAAGAAAGAAAGAAAGAAAGGAAGAAAGAAAGCAAACAAGCTTTGTGTGGTGTGTGGTGGCACACACTTTTACTCCCAGAACTCAGGAGGCAGAGGC
>NW_021622549.1:280-9014 GCF_004785775.1 Grammomys surdaster | reverse complement strand
TTTTTCACTGAGTAGATGATACAACTCAACAAGAGGTAAAACTGGAAAATATACTACCTAAAAAAAAAAAAACAGATACAAACCAACTCTTTAATGGGTTTTAGACACATCTTTGACCATGAAAATATGGCAAAGGAAAGTTGTCTTTAAGTATTTTCATTAAAATCTGAACTCAAGGAACTTCCGGTTTGGGACCGAGCCTAGAGCAGGTCTCAGGCAGCAGCTCCGTACCCAACCGCAGAAAACCAAGAAAAACAGGGACTCCCAGGAGCTTGAACTCACGCAGCATCCCAGGTAAGGAAAAAGCAGCACTCACCCCAAACAGGGAGCAACAGGAACCCACTGGGACCCAGGAATTCGCTCCTGACCTGGAGCGGGCTCCATCCGGTCTGGGCCCGAGCACTCGCGGATCCCGGGAGGCAGCTCTGCACCCAATCTCGCAGACTCCAGAGGAAGTGGGGCTCGCAGGACCTCTGTGCCAAGCAGGGTCTTGGGCTAGGAGGTGGCAGTGCTTGCCCCCGAACAGGGAGTGGCTAGGACCCACTGGGACCCAGGAGTTCACTCCAGGGCCCGGAGCGTGGGTTCCTTCCGGTCTGTGCCAGAGCAGATCCCGGGAGTCAGCTCTGCACCCAATCTCACAGAACCTAGAGGGAGCCGGGCTCTCCGTGGCTCAAGCTAGCTCAAGCAGTTTCTTAGGCTAGGAGGTGGCAGTGCTCGCCCCCAATCAGGGAGCAACTGGGACCCACTGGGACCCACTGGGACTCATTGGGATCCAGGAATCCGCTCCTGACCCGGAGCCCCGGCCCCTTCCGGTTTCCACCTGAGCACCAAGTACATCTTGGGCCTCATCTCTAACTCAAGCAGCAAAACCCATCCCAAACAGTTCTGACACAACCTAGATAATAGGAAAGACAGGCCCCAGTCAGAGACAGCACTGATAGCTCAAAGGTGATCCAGATGGCGAAAGGCAAGCGCAAGAGCACAAGCACCAGCAACCCAAGGTACTTGCCATTATCAGAACCTAGTTCTCCCACATTAGAAAGTCCTGAACTCCCCATATCACCAGGAAAACAAGAACCAGATCTAAAATCATTTCTAATGATGATGCTAGAGGACTACAAGAAGGAAGTAAATAACACTATCAAAAAACTTGAGGAGAACACAGGAAAACAGGATGAAGTCCTTAAAGAAACACAAAAATCCTTTAAAGAATTACAAGAAAACACAAACAAACAGATGAAGGAATTGAACAAAACCATCCAGGACATAAAAATGGAAGTGGAAACAATAAAGAAATCACAAAGGGAGACTATCCTGGAGATAGAAAACCTAAAAAAGAAATCAGGAGTCATAGACACAAGCATCACCAACAGAATACAAGAGATAGAAGAAAGAATCTCAGGTGCAGAAGATACCTTAGAAAATATTGACACAACTATCAAAGAAAATGCAAAATGCAAAAAGTTGCTAACTCAAAATATCCAGGAAATCCAGGACGCAATGAGAAGACCAAACCTAAGGATAATAGGTATAGATGAGAGTGAAGATTCCCAACTTAAAGGGCCAGTAAATATCTTCAACAAAATTATTGAGGAAAACTTCCCTAACCTAAGGAATGAGATGCCCATAATCACACAAGAAGCCTACAGAACGCCAAACAGACTAGATCAAAAAAGAAATACCTCCCGTTACATAATAATCAAGACTCAAAATGTACAAAACAAAGACAGAATTTTAAAAGCAGTAAGGGAAAAAGGCCAAATAACATATAAAGGCAAACCTATCAGAATTACACCTGACTTCTCACCAGATACTATAAAAGCCAGAAGATCCTGGACAAATATCATACAAACCCTAAGAGAACATAAATGCCAGCCCAAGCTACTTTACCCAGCAAAACTCTCAATTACCATAGACGGAGAAACTAAGATATTCCATGACAAAACTGAATTTACACAGTATCTTCCCACAAATCCAGCTTTACAAAGGGTAATAGCAGGAAAGCTCCAATACAAGGAGGGCAATCATACCCCAGAAAGAGCAAGAAAATAATCCTTTTCCATCAAACCCAAAAGAAGATAACCACACAAACGATGTCTCCACTATTAGCAAAAATGACAGGAAGCAAGAACACCCTCTCCTTAATATCTCTTAACATCAATGGACTCAATTCCCCAATAAAAAGGCATAGGCTAACGGACTGGATACGCAAACAGGACCCAGCTTTTTGCTGCTTACAGGAAACCCACCTCAGTGACAAAGACAGACACTACCTTAGAGTAAAAGGTTGGAAAACAATTTTTCAAGCAAATGGCACTAAGAAACAAGCGGGAGTAGCCATTCTAATATCGAATAAAATCAATTTTCAACTTAAAACTATCAAAAAGGATAAGGAAGGACATTTCATACTTGTCAAAGGAAAAGTCAACCAACATGAACTCTCAATTCTGAATATCTATGTGCCAAATACAAGAGCACCCACTTTCATAAAAGAAACCTTACTAAAGCTCAAAACACACATTGCACCTCACATAATAATAGTGGGAGACTTCAACACCCCACTCTCAGCAATGGATAAATCATGGAAACAGAAACTAAATAGAGATACAGTAAAACTAACAGAAGTTATGAACCAAATGGACTTAACAGATATCTATAGAACATTTCACCCTAAAGCAAAAGAATATACCTTTTTCTCAGCACCTCATGGTACCTTCTCCAAAATAGACCATATAATTGGGCACAAGACAGGCCTCAACAGATATAAGAAAATTGAAATAATTCCCTGCATCCTATCAGATCACCATGGTCTAAGGCTGGTCTTCAAAAATGACAAAGAGAATGGAAAGCCCACATTTACATGGAAACTGAACAACACCCTACTCCTTGATAATCAGGTAAGGGAAGAAATAAAGAAAGAAATTAAAAACTTTTTAGAATTTAATGAAAATGATGACACATCATACCAAAATTTATGGGATACAATGAAAGCAGTGCTAAGAGGAAAATTCATAGCTCTAAGTGCCTACAAAAAGAAACTGGAGGGAGCATACACTAACAGCTTGACAGAGCACCTGAAAGACCTAGAACAAAAAGAAGCTAATACACCCAAGAGGAGTAGAAGGCAGGAAATAATTAAACTCAGGGCTGAAATCAACCAAATTGAAACAAAAAGAACTATCCAAAGAATCAATAAAACCAGGAGCTGGTTCTTTGAGAAAATCAACAAGATAGATAAACCCTTAGCTAGACTAATCAGAGGGCAGAGAGACAGTATCCAAATTAATAAAATCAGAACTCAAAAGGGGGACATAACAACAGAAACTGAGGAAATTAAAAAAATCATCAGATCCTACTACAAAAGCCTATATTCAACAAAATTGGAAAATTTGGAAGAAATGGACAATTTCCTAGACAAATACCAGTTACCAATGTTAAATCAGGACCAGATAAACCATCTAAACAGTCCCATAACCCCAAAAGAAATAGAAGCAGTCATTAAAAGTCTCCCTACAAAGAAAAGCCCGGGACCAGATGGTTTTAGTGCAGAATTCTATCAGACCTTCAAGGAAGACCTAATCCCAATTCTTTTCAAACTATTCCACAAAATAGAAACAGAAGGTACACTACCCAACTCATTCTTTGAAGCCACAATTACACTCATACCTAAGCCACACAAAGACCCAACAAAGAAAGAGAACTTCAGGCCAATCTCCCTTATGAACATTGATGCAAAATTACTCAATAAAATTCTAGCGAACCGAATTCAAGAACACATCAAAACAATTATCCATCACGATCAAGTTGGCTTCATCCCAGGAATGCAGGGTTGGTTCAATATTCGGAAATCCATCAATGTAATCCATTATATAAACAAACTCAAAGAAAAAAACCACATGATCATCTCACTAGATGCTGAGAAAGCATTTGACAAAATTCAACACCCCTTCATGATAAAAGTCTTGGAAAGGTCAGGAATTCAAGGTCCATACCTAAACATAGTAAAAGCAATTTACAGCAAACCAGTAGCCAGCATTAAACTAAATGGAGAGAAACTTGAAGCAATCCCACTAAAATCAGGGACTAGGCAAGGCTGCCCACTCTCCCCCTACTTATTTAATATAGTATTGGAAGTCCTAGCCAGAGCAATTAGGCAACACAAGGAGGTCAAAGGGATACAAATTGGAAAGGAAGAAGTCAAAATCTCACTATTTGCAGATGATATGATAGTATACTTAAGCGACCCCAAAACTTCCACCAGAGAACTCCTAAACCTGATAAACAACTCTAGCAAAGTGGCTGGATATAAAATTAACTCAAGCAAATCAGTAGCCTTCCTCTACTCAAAAGATAAACTGGCTGAGAAAGAAATTATGGAAATGACACCCTTCAAAATAGTCACAGATAATATAAAATACCTTGGTGTGAACCTAACCAAGCAAGTAAAAGACCTGTATGACAAGAACTTCAAGTCCCTGAAGAAAGAAATTGAAGAAGATCTCAGAAGATGGAAAGATCTCCCATGCTCATGGATTGGAAGGATTAATATAGTAAAAATGGCTATTTTGCCAAAAGCCATCTACAGATTTAATGCAATCCCAATCAAAATTCCCACTCAATTCTTCTCAGAGATAGAAAGAGCAATCTTAAAATTTATTTGGAATAACAAAAAACCCAGGATTGCGAAAACTACTCTCAGCAATAAAAGAACTGCTGGAGGAATCACCATCCCCGACTTCAAGCTGTACTACAGAGCAATAGTGATAAAAACTGCATGGTATTGGAACAGAGACAGGCAGGAGGATCAGTGGAATAGAATAGAAGACCCAGAAATGAACCCCCATACCTATGGTAACTTAATCTTTGACAAAGGGGCTAAAACCATCGAATGGAAAAAAGATAGCATTTTCAACAAATGGTGCTGGTCCAACTGGTGGTCAGCATGTGGAAAAATGAAAATTGATCCATACTTATCTCCTTGTACAAAGCTCAATTCCAAGTGGATTAAGGACCTCCACCTAAAACCAGCCACACTGAAACTAATAGAAGAGAAACTGGGAAAAAGCCTGGAATACATAGGCACAGGGAAAAAGTTCCTGAACAGAACGCCAATGGCCTGTGCGCTAAGACCAAAAATTGACAAATGGGACCTCATAAAGCTGCAAAGCTTCTGTAAAGCAAAGGACACAGTCAGTAGGACAGAGCGGCAACCAACAGATTGGGAAAAGATATTCACCAACCCTACATCTGATAAAGGGCTAATATCCAAGGTATACAAAGAACTGAAGAAATTAGACTCTAGACAATCAAAGGACCCTATTAAAAAATGGAGCACAGACCTGAACAAAGAATTCTCAACTGAGGAAGCTCGAATGGTTGAGAAGCACCTAAAGAAGTGTTCAGCATCCCTAGTCATCAGGGAAATGCAAATGAAAACAACACTGAGATTCCACCTCACACCAGTCAGAATGGCTAAGATCAAAAACACAGGTGACAGTACATGTTGGCGAGGATGTGGAGAAAGAGGAACACTCCTCCACTGTTGGTGGGATTGTAAACTGGTACAACCACTATGGAAGGCAGTCTGGCGGTATCTCAGAAAATTGAACATAGCGTTACCTAGGGACCCAGCTATACCACTCCTGGGCATATACCCAAAAGAAGTTTCAACATACAACAGGGACACATGCTCCACCATGTTCATAGCAGCCTTATTTATAATAGCCAGAAGTTGGAAAGAACCCAGATGCCCTTCAACAGAAGAATGGATGCAGAAAATGTGGTACATTTATACAATGGAGTACTACTCAGCTATTAAAAACAATCAGTTCACAAAATTCCTAGGCAAATGGATGGAGCTGGAAAATATCATCTTGAGTGAGATGACCCAATCTCAAAGGAACATACATGGTATGCACTCACTGATAAGTGGATATTAGCCCAAAAGCTCACAATTTCTAAGAATCTTCATATAGACCACATAAAACTCACATAGAAGAAGGAAGACCAAAGTATGAATGCGTTGGTCCTTTTTAGAAGGAGCATCAAAAGGTTCAACCAGAACTCCCAAAGTCTAAACCACCAACCAGAGAGCACAAAGGGAGGGACTCACACACCTGTATAGGGAATTGAGGGTGACCTTGTTAGACTCCAGTGAAAGTGGAGGGCCAAGGTCCCCAAAAGTTTGGATCCTCTACTGTGTTGGAATTCGAGAGCAGGGAGATGGGACTGGGAGGATGTTTGGAGCACACCATCACAAAAATTAGGAGGAAGGGGTAGGGGATAAGGGATTTGGGGGGAGAATGAGAAAGGAGACAACATTGATAGGTAAATACGTATAATACCCAATAAAAACCCCACACAGATAAAGGATTTAAAAAAAAGGGAGTCTATTTATTTTAAATTAATTTCAAAAGTTTCTAGGAGATGCAAATTGGCTAAGATACTATTTTAAGCTCTCCACAAAAGAATTTAAATCTCTGTTCAATATTCTCAAGAGAGAGGTAAACCCTAACTTCCTCAACAGTTAATTGACAAAAGAGAGGTAATCTCACAAAAAGTAGAAAAAGCTATTTCTAATCGATATATCATATAGTCTGATTAATTGTCAGTGGAGCTATAAAAGTCCTTTGACAAAAGATTATTAATATAGATTTATATATCCTTAAATAAGGCCTTCATGACTCTATGAGTGTGGAAGGAGCAACTGTTGGCACTTCTGCCCTGATTTTACAAGAACTCTGAAAAATTGGCTTTAAAAACAAAAGAGGGGGAACGGTACCCCCTCAGAAGGAGTCCCCCTGAAATACTCTCCATCATGCCTTGTTCACTTTTCTCTCTCTAAAGCTGAAAGCTCATGGCAAATCTCTTGCTGACCATGTTGGTGACCTCGGGCACCACCAAGACCAACAAAACTTTGCCACAGATATGGGGAAGGACCCTCATACCCATAAAGGGAATGCCCCAGTCCCAGTTCCCTTATGGAGCCGAGGACTGATATGCCTGTCCAATACCACAGAAGGCACAGCTAACCGGCTACCACAAATATTAATGAAAAAAATAGATACCCTCACAAAGCCAGGCCCAATCATAAATACGATGAATAACAATTTACATCCAGGGAAGAGAAATCTCCCTAAGAATCCCCTTCTTTTTTCTTTCCAGGTAAAATTGAATCACCCGTGATGCCTGCTATTAGAAGTTCTAACCCAGATGGACCAGAAGCCAGGAGCCTCGCCCTTACCCTCACCCCCTACCTTTTCCACCTGCACAAGGTCCCCTGAAGCTGGGCAACTGCAAGATCCTGCTTGGCAACTGCAGATAGACTCAAAGCAGTGTACCATATCATCTGAAGGATAGCAGGGAGACCATAACTCAAGCAGTGTACCATATCTTCTGAAGAATAGCAGGTTGCAGTCCTCCTCGCCCCCACGAATAACCAGGACCCGCCGGTCGGGTCAAGTGGCACCCAGACGTGGGGCTCGAGGCAGGGACCCATCCGGACAGACCCTCATGGAGAGGATGTGCGCACGAAATCAAGATTGAGCAAGACAGAGATCATCGCCCGTGACCTGTCGTCCACGGAACCAGGTTGATGCTGCCATCAAGAAGGCAGTTGAAGTTCATTACCATCAGCTGAAAATTGCAGAGGATCCAGAAGTGACTCCGCAGGAGACTGACACAGCTGTCAGCTCCCCTGCCTCCCCCTACGGTCGACCCCTAGACTTCCACGCCCTCCAGAAGGGTTCCTGGTATGCCTGGCTTTGCCCTCATTTCTCTCGCTAGAGAGCTTGGCCTCTTGATCACCACAACAAAAATTGGCTTTTTCCTAAACCAAGGCCACCCTTGATATGGCCGCTAACATTGGGGAGCCTTCCTTTATGACAATATTACACCCCAAACTGACAAATGGTTGGTAACTTGAACATTTACAAGAGACTAGGATGGCTGTGAGTTAGCCCAATGACAGGATTATTGTAGGTCCACTTCCCAGGGGCCCACCCAATGCAGCCGAAAAGGAGTGCGTGGTGCTGGGAGTGGGTGCAGCCTACATGGCCTAAGACAGGGCTCTCACCCTCCTTTCACCCACATCAGAGTCCCTTGACGTTGCCCATCGTCGACAGCCTAAAGCCTCCGACCATCGATGTGACTCGTCTCACATCAGTGTTTTGGGGTTGTGAACTTGTCTAAGACCCCCCATAATTAGACATCCAAATTCAAAACTCACATAGTTGGGATTGAACATAAGACGCCTTCTCTAACTAAACAGAGAAGGGGGAGATGCCAGAAGCCAGGACCCTCGCCCTTACCCTTACCCCCTACCTTTCCCCACCTGCACAATGTCCTCTGAAGCTTGGCAACTGCAAGATCCTGCTTAGCAACTGCAGATAGACTCAAAGCAGAGTACCATGTCTTCTTAAGAATAGCAGGGAGACCATAACTCAAGCAGT
This sequence comes from Grammomys surdaster, assembly GCF_004785775.1. NCBI lineage: Eukaryota > Metazoa > Chordata > Mammalia > Rodentia > Muridae > Grammomys > Grammomys surdaster. Next base: position 564 of record NW_021622549.1, on the reverse strand, counting down.
GTACCATATCTTCTGAAGAACTGCAGGTAGATCATAATTCAAGGCAGTGTACCATATAGACCATGACATGTTTCAAGGCACAGGCCAAGAAGATTTTGTACTTTTCCACCACCTGGACCCTCTTACCCCCTCCCCTTGTAAAACATGCTATAAAAAAGCATTTCATGTTCAAAAAAAGAAAAAAAAAGTTACTTGGAGCTACTCACCTAAATAAACAAAGCAAATGGACTCAGAAAAAAAAAAAAGGAAAAAAAAATAAAATATGGAGCCACTAAAAAAAAAAA
>NW_021622549.1:0-180 GCF_004785775.1 Grammomys surdaster | reverse complement strand
GCAAATGGACTCAGAAAAAAAAAAAAAAAGAAAAAAAATAAAATATGGAGCCACTAAAAAAAAAAAAATCTGAACTCAAAAATTAATTCATATCATAGTGTTCACACTATGAACACTAAGTCACACATAGACCCATCTGGTCTTCAGGAGTCTTTTCTAGGAGTTATCATTATTTTGGTA
>NW_021622548.1:0-1684 GCF_004785775.1 Grammomys surdaster | reverse complement strand
GCTGAAATATCATTAGTCATCAGTCATAGATAATAGTAAGTCAGAAAGAAATGAACATGAATAATCAATATTTAGCATTCGTGGATAATAGTAAATTAGAAAAAAATAATCATGAATAATCAATATTGTACATTCGTGGATAATTGTAAAGATGAAAAAAATGAAAATGAATAATCGATAGTCATGAGCCCTAGTTCATAGTAATTGAGAAAAATATTAAGCTGAAATATCATTAGTCATCAATCAGGGATAATAGTAAGTCTGAAATAAATGAACGTGAATAATAAATATTTACCATTCGTGTATAATAGTAAATCAGAAATAAATGAACATGAATTATCAATAGTCATCAGTCGTAGTTCATGGGAAGTCAGAAAAAGTTAAACCTGAAGTATAAGTAGTCATCAGTCATAGATAATAGTAAATCTGAAATAAACGAACAAGAATAACCAATATTCACCATTCATGGATAATGGTAAATCAGAAAATATTAAGCATGAATAATCAATAGTCATCATTCATAGTTAATAGGTAATTAGAAACAAACAGAGATGAAATAGCGATAGTCATCAGTCATAGATAATAGTAAGTCAGTAATAAATGAACAGGAATAATCAAGATTCACCATTCGTGGATAATAAGAAACCAGATATAAATGAACATGAATAATCAAGAGTCATCAGTAATATTTAATAGTAAACCAGAAATAAATAAAAGTGAAATATCAATAGTCATCAGACATAGATAATAGTAAGTAAGAAATTAATGAACATGAATAATCAATCTACAGCATTCGTGTGTAATAGTAAATCAGAAATAAAGGATCATGAATAATCAATATACACCATTCGTTGATAATGGTAAAGATTAAAAAAATGAACGTCAATAATCCCTAGTCATCAGTCATAGTTCATAGTAAATCAGAAATATATAAAGCTGAAATATCAATAATCATCAGTCATCAAAAATAGTAAGACAGAAATAAATACACATGAATAAACAGTATTTACCACTCGTGGATAATTGTAAATCAGAAATAAATTAACATGAATAATCAATAGTCATCAGTCATATTTATAGGAAATCAGAAAAAAACAAAGCTGTAATATCAATAGTCATCAGTCATAGATAACAGTAAGTCAGAAATAAATAAACAGGAATAAACAATATTCGCCATTCATCGATGATAGTTAATCAGAAATAAATGAACATGATTAATCCATAGTCATCAGTCATAGTTCATGAGAAATCAGAAATAAACAAAGCTTAAATATCAATTGTCATCAGTCAAAGATAATAGTAAGTTAGAAACAAATAAACATGAATAATCAATATTCACCATTCGTGGATAATGGTAAATCTGAAAAAATGCACAGGAATAATCGAAAGTCATCAGTCATAATTAATAGGAAATCAAAAATAAATAAAGCTGAAAAATCAATAGTCATCAGTCATAGGTAACAGTAAGTCAGAAATAAATAAACATGCATAATCAATATTCACTATCATGGATAATAGTAAATCAGATGTAAATGAACACGAATAACCAATAGTCATCAATCATAGTTCATAGTAAATCAGAAATAGATAAAGCTGAAATAACAACAGTCATCAATCATAGATTAGAGTAAGTCAGAAATAACTGAACATGAATAATAAATATTCAGCATTTGTGGATAATAGT
>NW_021622547.1:0-1060 GCF_004785775.1 Grammomys surdaster | reverse complement strand
GTGAGAAACAAATGAACTTGATTAATCAATAGTCATCAGTCATAGTTCATGGGAAATAAGAAATAAATAAAGCTGAAAGATCAATAGTCATCAGTCATATAATAATAAGTCAGAAATAAATGAACATGCATAAATAATATTCAGCAATCATGGATAATAGTAAATCAGATATAAAAGAACATGAATAATCAATAGTCATAACTCATAGTTAATTGTAAACCAGAAAAAAATAAAGCTGAAATATCAATAGTCATCAGTCATAGATAATAGTAGGTCAGAAATAAATGAACATGAATAATCAATATACAGCATTCGTGGATAATAGTAAATCAGAAATAAATGATCATGAATAATCAATATACTCCATTCATGGATAATGGTAAAGATTAAAAAAAGAACGTCAATAATCGCTAGTCATCAGTCATACTTCATAATAAATCAGAAATATATAAAGCTGAAATATCAATAGTCATCAGTCATAGTAAATAGTAAGACCGAAATAAATGTACATGAATAAACAATATTTACCATTCGTGGATAATTGTAAATCAGAAATAAATTAACATGAATAATCAATAACCATCATTCATAGTTAATAGGAAATCAGAAAAAAACAAAGCTGAAATATCAATAGTCATCAGTCATAGATAATAGATAGTCAGAAATAAATAAAGAGGAGTAAACAATATTAGCAATTTGTCAATAATAGTTCATAAGAAATAAATGAACACGAATAATCAATAGTCATCAATCATAGCTCATAGTAAATCAGAAATACATAAAGCTAAAATATCAATAGTCATCAGTCATAGATTAGAGTAAGTCAGAAATAACTGAACATGAATAATCAGTATTCAGCATTCGTGGATAATAGTATATCAGTAACAAATGAACATGAATAATCAATACTCATCAGTCATAGTTCATAATAAGTCAGAAATATATAAAGCTGAATTATCATTAGTCATCATTCATAGATAATAGTAATTCAGAAATGAATGAACATGAATAATCAATATTCAGCATTCATGGATAATAGTAAATCAGAAATAAATGAACA
>NW_021622546.1:2047-2125 GCF_004785775.1 Grammomys surdaster | reverse complement strand
ATTTCTGAGTTCGAGGCCAGCCTGGTCTACAGAGTGAGTTCCAGGACAGCCAGGGCTACACAGAGAAACCCTGTCTCG
>NW_021622546.1:0-1947 GCF_004785775.1 Grammomys surdaster | reverse complement strand
AAAAAGTGAAAGGAATTCATGTATATAGTATGTGAAAAGTCTAAGAAGAATTTTGAAAATAAGCTGTGTGACTCATAAAAATGGAATATTTCTTTTACTTTTCTAATGTGGAGTCCCCAATCTTGTTGTTGTTATTAATTGGTAGACTAGTGTATTTTAGGAATGCTAAAACAAAATTATGAAGTTGGAAAATCAAATGTAAATGTTATCTTTATTTCCTTTGATGGTAATATTTTTATCATGTTGTCTGTAGCAGACAGCTGTAAATACTTCGTATGACAAAGTAAAGTGTTACTGTCTTTTCAGTGGTGTGGATTCTATCTCAGGACAAATTTTTATTTTGTTGTCAATGGCATTAATTCACCATTTCCTCTTAACTCCTTGTTCCTCAGCAGACCTTAACTACTCATACTCAGAGCTCCACAAAGGGGATGGTCTTTGTAAGCTCTCTCCTACCCATGATGCATGTTGATGGGCCTACTCTTTATTTTGAAGCAGAGCCTCACTAAGTTGGCCTTGCTGACCTTTAACTCACTCTGTTGTCAGTCAGGCTCTGAATTGTGATCCTTCCTGCTCAGCTGGGATGGCAGGCCTGCACAATTCTTTTTTAAAGGATACATTGATTTGTTGGTTTTGTTTAGGTTTGTTTTTAAGAGCAGGTCTTACTATACAGTAGAAACTGACCTGAGATTCACTACATGAGCCAGATTAGGCTCAAGCTTGTGGTCTGTTTTTCCATCTCAGCCTCTAGGCTGCTCATGTGGCACTGTTTTTAGGTTTTTTGAGGATCTGCCATAAAATTCCCATAGTGTTATTTCAGTGTACCAGGATTCTGTTTTGTCCACATCCTCACCGGCACTTGCTATCTGTTGTCTTATTTATTATCGACATTATAAGAGATGATATGTGATAAGGGGTGCTATCTTGTACGTTTGATTTGTGTTTCTTTGTAATGTTGAATGTTTTCTTATGTAGATACAGTTATTCCATTGAGCACTTTCCCTATATAAAAATTGGTGTTTTACATTTTTTATAAAATGTCAAGTCTTTTGCTCATTTACCACCCTCCCCCAAACCCCAACCCCCCCTTCTTTAAGTTGGTGGCTCTTGTGTCTTGTTTGTACTTGTCTTGTACTCCTGCGATTATGAGACTTCAGCCTCCATGCAGCTAGTGCATGTGTGACACGTCTGACATCCTTTACCCATTCTTAACTTTTTTCCTCTTAGTGAGATGAGTTGTTGTTGTTGTTGTTTGTTTTTGTTTGTTTGTTTGTTTTTTGTTTTTGGAGACAGGGTTTCTCTGTGTAGCCCTGGCTGTCCTGGAACTCACTCTGTAGACCAGGCTGGCTTCGAACTCAGAAATTCACCTGCCTCTGCCTCCCAAGTGCTGGGATTAAAGGCGTGCGCCACCACTGCCCGGCTGTTGTTGTTGTTGTTTAATTCTTATATTAACACCTCACCAGGCTTATTTTCTGGTTTACAAACATTTTTCTGCCATTCTGTCTATAAGATTTTCTTTCCTCTACTGTTTGACATGGACCAGTTTTTTAGTTTGAAAGAATCTCTTTTTGCTTTGTAGAGAGTACTTTTGATACAAAAAATGTATTACTTGTTGTTATGGAATTCTTTATATTTTCTTCTGGTAGTTTTTGATTTCACATTTAAATCTTTAATATGGCTTGAGTTAATTTTTTATATATGATGTAAAAATATGGGCTCAAACTCATTGTTCTTCATGTAGATCCAGTTTTTCAGCACTGTTCATTGAAGAAACTAGTCTTTCTTCACTGCGTGTTCCTGGTACCTTTGTCAGAACTAATTGACTCTAAATTCGAGGACTTTGTATACTGTCTGTTATGATCCAATGGTGGCCAAACACAAATGCAACATAAAGCATTTCCAAAAATAGCTCATATATTGGGAGAAAATACTTAGACAACATTTGAG
>NW_021622545.1:0-1773 GCF_004785775.1 Grammomys surdaster | reverse complement strand
TTGGTAGACTAGTGTATTTTAGGAATGCTAAAACAAAATTATGAAGTTGGAAAATCAAATGTAAATGTTATCTTTATTCCCTTTGATGGTAATATTTTTATTGTGTTGTCTGTAGCAGACAGCTGTAATACTTCGTATGACAAAGTAAAGTGTTACTGTCTTTTCAGTGCTGTGGATTCTATCTCAGGACAAATTTTTATTTTCTTGTCAACGGCATTACTTCACCATTTCCTCTTAACTCTTTGTTCCTCAGCAGACATTATCTACTCATACTCAGAGCTCCACAAAGGAGATGGTCTTTGTAAGCTCTCTCCTACCCATGATGCAGGTTGATGGGCCTACTTTTTATTTTGAAGCAGAGCCTCACTAAGTTGGCCTTGCTGACCTTTAACTCACTCTGTCAGGCAGGCTCTGAATTGTGATCCTTCCTGCTCAGCTGGGATGGCAGAACTGCACAGTTCTTTTTTAAAGGATACATTGATTTGTTGGTTTTGTTTAGGTTTATTTTTAAGAGCGGGTCTTACTATACAGTAGAAACTGACCTGAGAGTCACTACATGAGACAGATTGGGCTCAAGCTTGTGGTCTGTTCTTCCATCTCAACCTCTAGGCTGCTCATGTGGGACTGTTTTTAGGTTTGTTGAGGGTCTGCCATAAAATTCCCATAGTGTTATTTCAGTGTACCAAGATTCTGTTTGTCCACAAGCTCACCGGCACTTGCTATCTGTTGTCTTACTTATTATAGCCATTATAAGAGATGATATATTATAAGGGGTGCTATCTTGTACGTTTGATTTGTGTTTCTTTGTAATGTTGAATGTTTTCCTATGTAGATACAGTTATTCCGCTGAGCACTTTCCCCATATAAAAATTGGTGTTTTACATTTTTTTATAAAATGTCAAGTCTTTTGGTCATTTACCACCCTCTCCCAAACCCCAACACCCTGCCTTCTTTAAGTTGGTGGCTCTTGTGTCTTGTTTGTACTTGTCTTGTACTCCTGCAATTATAAGACTTCAGCCTCCATGCAGCTAGTGCTTGTGTGCCATTGTCTGACATCCTTTAACCATTCTTAACTTTTTTCCTCTTAGTGAGATGAGTTGTTGGTGGTGGTTTTTTTGTTTGTTTGTTTTGTTTTGTTTTTGTTTTTGGAGACAGGGTTTCTCTGTGTAGTCCTGGCTGTCCTGGACCTCTGTAGACCAGGCTTGTTTCGAACTCAGAAATCCACCTGCCTCTGCCTCCCAAGTGCTGGGATTAAAGACGTGTGCCACCACTGCCCAGCTGTTGTTGTTTTTTAATTTGTATATTAACAACTCACCAGGCTTATTTTCTGGTTTACAAACATTTTTCTGCCATTCTCTCTATAAGATTCTCTCTCCTCTACTGTTTGACATTGACCAGATTTTTAGTTTGAAAGAATCTCTTTTTGCTTTGTAGAGAGTATTTTTGATACAAAAAAATGTATTACTTATTGTTATGGAATTCTTTACATTTTCTTCTGGTAGTTTTGGTTCCACATTTAAGTCTTTAATATGACTTGAGTTAATTTTTATATATGATGTAAAAATATGGGCTCAAACCTATTGTTTTTCATGTAGATCCAGTTTTTCAGCACTGTTCATTGAAGAAACTAGTCTTTCTTCACTGCGTGTTCCTGGTGCCTTTGTCAGAACTAATTGACTTTAAATGCAAGGACTTTGTATACTGTCTGTTATGATCCAGTGGTGGCCAAACACAAATGCAACATAAAGCAATTACAAAAATAGCTCATATATT
>NW_021622544.1:0-2756 GCF_004785775.1 Grammomys surdaster | reverse complement strand
TGGTTATTAAAGGCAGCATATACCTGGAATTAGTTGAAAATGGGTGAATATGTTCAACACATATTGTTAAAATATTTGGAAATCTATAAAAAATAAAATTTTCAAAAATTAAAATTATCTTTAAGTGTCCTAAATACACAAATTAATTCACGAACATTTACTTGGGCCTCATTGAAGGTTAAAATCTTGGAAATAACTATTAGAAACCCGAAAATGAGCAATGTCATGCAAGAAAATATTCACAAATTTGATAAGAAATTTTTATCCCAGATATATAAAGGCTTATAAATAAATTATGAAAGAAAACATCCAACTAAAGAGGGAATTTAAGGTGACTGCTATTATTAGTACATTAGGAAGATAAAATTAAAGTGCATGGATACGTTCCTACACTGATGTGTTTTCAATCTGAAACATGACACTTCTGAGTCTTAAAGTAAATCAATTCAATTGTAAACCTTGCTCATCATTGCTGTTATGGCTGCAAATTATTCCAACCATCCTTATAAACCAGTTGCAAGGTTACTACAGGCTGAATTATGCACAATGTCATAATACTTACTAATTTCAGTTTTATATCTTTTCTAAGAAATTCTTTGTAAATTTTAATTTATAAAAATACCTCACAATTTTCCCCATTTTAAAATAACCAAAATATTCCTTTAAACTGTATAAATAGCTTAATTGTTGTAGATCTATGTAAATCCATCATTTAAATAAAACTGAGTTACTAAAGAAGCCATAACATAGAAAAATGATATATACATGCTACTGAAAGTAATATAATTAAGTTTAAAAAACATGATGCTGCCATGTTCCCACAATGATAAAAATGGATGAACCTGTAATCCAGCCCCAATTAAATGTTATACTTATAAGAGTTGCCTTGCTCAAGGTATCTCTTTACAGCATTAAAACCCTATCTAAGACAATGGTCTAGAAAATAATTTCGACAAAAGCATTTAAAAAAAATTTTCTTATCCAAAAGAAGCAATTGATTATAAGGATACATGAAGCACACAAAACAGAAAATAGATGGGGCCAGAAGAGAAATATCACTCAAAGCCCAAAAATCAAAATACTAAGCATTCAGAGCAGAGAAACAATATTGAAACTTACAAGGAAAACGAACACGTAAGATAGACATATTAAAATTACATCTGACTTCTCAAAGGATAATCTAAAGAAAGGCTTAGAGAGATGTCTTTCAGACTCTAAAAATATCACAGATGCCAGTCCAGAATACTATACCCAGCAAAACTTTTAATCAAGGAAAATTTTCATGAAGATATTGCTTCAATTTTTAACATCTATGCTCTCAAACAAAGACACCTATGCTTGTAAAAGATTTCTACCAAGTCTTACTGCATTCTGTTATGGTATGTTCAGTTGATATCCCTCAGATGCCTTCTCTTTTCTGAAGAGAGATGGAGAAGTGTGTATACGGGGGAGATTGGAGCCGAGGGAACTGGGAGTAATGGAGGAAAGTATGGCTGTGGTCAGAATGTATTGCATGAGAAAGAAACAAATAAAAAAAGGAAAAATTATAAATGTTGGAATGAAAACAAGCAAGCAAGCAGACAAACAAAATCCCATAATGTATTAATTTATTGACATCATGTAGCAGAAGCAAAACACAACAGTAACTAAGGGAAATTTCAATACCTAGAGTAGTAGCATTTAACATAGGCTGAAGCAGAAAGTGAAAAGATAAATTCTTCATAAGACTAGTTCTAGATGGGGATTTAGTCATACAATGACACTCATTTGCCAGTTTCACTGACCTGATCACTAAATATGTGTGAACTGATTCCTGAAGAAAACTGATTTTTTTCATAGATAAGTCCTTGGAATGAGAGCATAAATCAGTTAATTGTTTTAAGATAGAAAAAAAATTAAAGCAATTTACATGAATTGGACATTGAAGAGTAAAAAGACCAGAAATATTTTAATAATATTGGATACTCATATAGTTCACTCAAATTAACAATAACTCCTGAAAGAATGTGTAAAATTAAGGTTATAAGCAAAACTATTATAAAAGAAAAGCTATCAAATAAAAACCGAGTAAAAGTTTTAAATAGATCAATAATGCTAGTCATTTAAAATTTTAAATAAATGAAGATAAAAATTCTTGGAGATTAAATAAAGGACAAGTATCTAAAAAGAATAAAGCTAAGAAAAATTTCTCATCATCAAAATTGTATACAAAAGGCAATTGAGAAGCATAGAAAAACATTATTTCTTAAATGTGTATCACATTCATAAAAATGAAGAGTCGGTAGGTTGATAGTATTGTTCTGAAAATGCAAGATAATGGCAATCAAGTCTACATAAAAGATGTTGGCAATATCAAGTAAAAAGACAAATCCCCACATCTGTGACATGTATAACAAAGGATTATTGTTTAGAATTGTTCACTTTCCAGCAAAACAGTTACTAAAGTATAAATTAGAAAACAACTGCATTTGAAAAAAATGGTTAACTATAAATCGATTTAGGATTATATTTTAAAAACCCAGATGATATACAAAGAATATATGTAAACACTATGATGTTGTAACATTTTATAGTTATTTTTTTTTAAAATAATAGAATGAGACAAAACTCAGACATTTACAAGGATACACAACAAGAAAAAATTGACACAACATAAATATATATTGGTACAAAGATTGGAGAAAAACATCAAAATTTGATCATGCGCACTATTCAAGAATTCACTTTGCAGTAACACATCACAGAGAATTTAGAGT
>NW_021622543.1:0-2183 GCF_004785775.1 Grammomys surdaster | reverse complement strand
AATGTTTTTGTTCAAATGAATCCATAATCTTACACATTGTCAGAACTCTGGATAATGTCTTTCCTTTTTTACTCATTCTTTCAGCTTAAGAATAATTGCCTCTCTTAAGAACCTAGAACTCATTTATCACATTACGGTTCCTGGAGTTGAACAATGATCTTAGCAAACATATCCAAAGTTACTACAGACTCCAGTACCAATAATTTCAAATGACACTGTAGCTGCATGCCTACAATTGAATGGTTAGTCAAAGTTTAATGAAGATTAGGAAAAGTAATGAGTGTTTTAGTTGTGGTAAAAAAAATAATAAAAATATAAGAAACAAAATAAAATAGCAAACTCAGACAATAAAGAAACATGTTTAGTTGAAAATTACCAATGCTATATAATGCAAAACAAATAATACTAGTCTAGAATTCCAGAGTAGCAAGAGTTTAATGACATTCATTATTGGTGTGGCTTTATGTAAAGGGGAATTCTCCAAAAAAATAGCAAATTGAGAACTAAAGAAGAAATAAAAGGGTATTTTACTAAATTTAAACAACAAAATTTACTTTGCTCAGAAAGGTTGGAGTCACTAGACTTGTGGTATGGAAAAGTAAGAACAAGGAAAATATGGATCAGAACTCTGAGTTTCTCAATGGCCATCCTCTAGCTTATCTGGCCCAATGTCAGCACAGAATAGCACATTACAAGACACTCAGATGAAGAACATGAGAAGAAAGACTACCCCCAAAATTAAGGTCAAAGGTGCCCAGAACACCAACAATTCAAGATACTCAAAGTGAAAGACAGGAAGGATTCTTTTATCACTGTAATCCTTTAGAAAGATGCCTCCCCTGAAGAGTTTATTGATACTCTGAACACTCTAGTTGTACAAAAAAGCTCGCTAAACCAATCTGAAATAATTTCAAAGGGAAATCAATCAAACTGAGTATTCCTATTCTGCAGTTTTCTAATCCCAAGCACTTCAAGAAAGTTTCCATGGTTGATAGACCTCCATAACTGACATGCTGGGTTTCAAAACACAAACACAATTAGAAGTGTACAATCAATGCAACTTACATTAAATGCTGTAGAAGAAACAAAAGTATTTTTAACTTGACAATTAAAATAGCCTTGACACATGTGCTAACACCTGCTTGAAATCCAGATCCTGCTCCAACTTTATCTCTTGCCAATATAACATCATAGAGAACTGCAGCTAATGCTTTGCTTTTTCTTTGACTATTTGTGTTTATTATCTTGCTTGTTCCTTGACTATTTGCCTCTACTGTATTTTTAGACCCTCAATCTAGAACTGACCTTAATACATGTATGTAATCAAAATGGTATAAAAACATAAAGGAGGAGGGGGGATGGAATACGGAGTTCTAGAGAGGGTGAATGGAAAAGGGATTGACATCAGAAATGTAAATAAATAAAATATACAATAAAAAAAGCAATAAAAAAAGAAAATGGAAAATATGTCTACGAAAATAAAACAAAAACAAGAAGAACAAATAACGTTTTTAGAGTACTTCTCCTTTATTCAAGGGATTGTGGTAGAGGTAAATGAAAATACATTTGTGGAACAATTTTATTTCCCAACAAAAAATTCCAGAAACTCATTTGGTAATGTTCACTCATTGCATCCAAGTTTAAATAGATAAATTATACACACAAATTGTGAGACAACAACAAAAAGCTGGCTGCCTTTAACATTCACATGGGCAAGGAACTGGAACTCATGTCAGTTACCTGAGACTTTCTTAAGACATTAGAAAAAAAGTAGAAAATAAAACAAAGTGAGTGGAATTAGGAGTGGGAGTCATGTCAATGAAAATAGCAAAGAAGAATTAACTTTACACCTTGATCCTATAAAAGATCTCTAAATTTATCAACTTTTAAGCAGGTAAAGCAAAGAAAAAGGAGAGAAATGGGAGAGATAGCACCACTGATCATTATCAGCAATGATGGGAGTTTTATTATTATACCTTTTTACATACTTTAAAAATGATTAGAGGATACTATGGACATTCATAACAATAAATTTGACAAGTTAAAATTAATAGAATTAGTAAAATCCATAGACTATACCGCTCACCCAAGGAAAATAGATGACATGAATATAATCACTACAATTTGAAAACATGCATTAGCTATCCACCTACTGAAGCTGCTGCATACAACAGAACAGTGCC
>NW_021622542.1:0-1452 GCF_004785775.1 Grammomys surdaster | reverse complement strand
TTAGGGGATATCAGGCTTAAGTAGGATACAAATTTACCATAGACTGTCTGATAAAAGAAAAAGTGTAGATGCAGATAGCCAAAAATCTAAAAGAATAGAACATCCCAGAAATTACATAATCTTGTCTCAAATAACACTGTGGTATACATCTGTTCAGAAGCCACTGCCATCCTTCAAAGCATCTCTCTCCAGATAGAGAAACATAAATCCCTTCTTCACATGCATGTTGCACTCAGTATATAAGGAACAGCTATAGTAAAACACTGTATGGTCCATGTAGGTCATGGATGGATTCTAGACCCCTAGTGTCTCTTTGATCAGTAATTCTAATGCCAGTTAACTTTGATCAAACGATCTATCCAAAGGCTTATCTAATAAGGAACTGAGCCCTCTTGCCAAATCCTAGTGAATGTAGCATGTTGGACATAGTGCCCAGAAAAGTATCCTGATAACTGACAGCCAAGACAATCTCTGACAGTACCACACTGATGCAGAGTCAGTAGCCAAGTTATCTTCAGATCTGGGTGACAGAAATTAGGGACAAGAAAGGTTTGTTATGAGGCGAATATTGTTGAAGGATATTCACTATGATGCATGTAAATAGGTAGAATTAACTCTTACATGACAATATTCTCACCCAAAACTTTGATACAGCTCTTAGAAAATGTTTAAATTGGAAAAATGTATTTTAAATATTAATTAAAATCTTAAATTTTAATATTACTTAAAATATAATATTGCATTAAATATTGTTTAATTTTAAAACTAGACTATTTCTAAAGGTTGTACATAAAGAGTTAAATATTTACTATTACTGTATTTTCATCTGTGCATGTTTAAAAGACTAATTTTAGGACTATGGAGCTTAAAGATGTATGTAAACTTACAGCTACATCTTGGAGCAGGGATCCAGCCAGTGCTTGTACACTTTGAGACATTCGATCGGGTTGCAGGATAGAAGCCATTTATACATTCATATGTAATTTCATCATCAGTTCTGTGTTTAATCCTTTGAGGGGTATAAATACCATTTGGAATATAGGGAGGTGTGCATGTCATTTCTGAAAAGAAGCAGATGTAAATTATAAAAATATTTAATTCTATTAAGATTAAGCATATAAAGACTAAACAGCAGATACCATTTATTTGTACTGATAACTGTAAAATTGACATTGAAATTAATGCATTTTCATATGCTTAACATATCATATAGGCTTCCTCTGTCTTCTCCTTGTGTATGTGTGCTGTCAGGAGCCATAGCTTCACTAATTTCTTAGTTATAATTTTAAACCTTCGATGAACCTGTGGAGCTAGACAGGCAATGGATGTTTAGTCAGATAATTACTCCTAATGGATACACATATAAACATTTTCGATTGTAAACTTCTATTTCAATTTATGATTTGAATTTTGGTGTGAACTTGTGATGAACTTTGTAACATGTGATCAGGT
>NW_021622541.1:0-1058 GCF_004785775.1 Grammomys surdaster | reverse complement strand
CCAAATCCTAGTGAGTGTAGCATGTTGGACATAGTGCCCAGAAAAGTATCCTGATAACTGACAGCCAAGACAATCTCTGACAGTACCACACTGATGCAGAGCCAGTAGCCAAGTCATCTTCAGATCTGGGTGACAGAAATTGGGGACAAGAAAGGTTTGTTATGAGGCGAATATTATTGAAGGATATTCACTATGATGCATATAAATAGGTAGAATTAATTCTTACATGACAGTATTCTTACCCAAAACTTTGATACAACTCTTAGAAAATGTTTAAATTGGAAAAATGTATTTTAAATATTAATTAAAATCTTAAATTTTAATATTACTTAAAATATAATATTGCATTAAATATTGTTTAATTTTAAAACTAGACTATTTCTAAAGGTTGTACATAAAGAGTTAAATATTTACTATTACTGTATTTTCATCTGTGCATGTTTAAAAGACTAATTTTAGGACTATGGAGCTTAAAGATGTATGTAAAGCTTACAGCTACATCTTGGAGCAGGGATCCAGCCAGTGCTTGTACACTTTGAAACATTCAATCGTGTTGCAGGATAGAATCCATTTATACATTCATATGTAATTTCATCATCAGTTCTGTGTTTAATCCTTTGAGGGGTATAAATACCATTTGGAATATAGGGAGGTGTGCATGTCATTTCTGAAAAGAAGCAGATGTAAATTATAAAAATATTTAATCCTATTAAGATTAAGCATATAAAGACTAAACAGCAGATACCATTTATTTGTACTGATAACTGTAAAATTGACATTGAAATGAATGCATTTTCATATGCTTAACATATCATATAGGCTTCCTCTGTCTCCTCCTTGTGTATGTGTGCTGTCAGGAGCCATAGCTTCACTAATTTCTTAGTTATAATTTTAAACCTTCGATGAACCTGTGGAGCTAGACAGGTGATGGATGTTTAGCCAGATAATTACTCCTAATGGATATGCATGTAAACATTCTCTGTTGTAAACTTCTATTTCAATTTATGATTGGAATTTTGGTGTGAACTTGTGATGAACTTTGTAACATGTGATCAGGT
>NW_021622540.1:0-1437 GCF_004785775.1 Grammomys surdaster | reverse complement strand
TAAATCCACAGATATATCACAGTTATAGGTAGAAGAAAATTAATTACGCTGAATCAATTTTCACAAAATTGATCTCAGGAAAGCATTTTTCAGACATGAGCAAGCTTATTCTAAATGCCACATAGCAAGGGAACATGGAAAGACATTTCTTCAAAGTGCACAAGGATATACATACTTTAAACATAATGTAAGTTTTATAAAATGTGCTTATTAATAGATATAGTATAATTCCCTAATAATAAATTTCTACAACCTATATTTTCATTTAACATTTAAATATTTTACATTTGACTCTTTAGGAACAAATAAATTTAAAGTCTCATGTTATCAGATATTAGGTCTTATATAATACAGTAGTCAGTACAGAAAGCCATGAAGTGGGTTACTACAAAAATTTCTATACCTAGGCTTGAGGAATCACTATTTTAAAAGGAGCAAAAAGACTTTTAGGCCAAGAAAACTGGGATGCCTACTATGAGATAATGTCTTCTATATATGACAGGCTGGCAGCACCCATGAAATCTCAAACCTATGGCTAACTAAGTGAGTTTACTACAATACATTTCGGCATCCTAATGCATACAGAGAAAAGTTCATAATCACTACCCTGAATGAAAAGCAGCAGGTAATTAATATTTGCTGTAAAAATCAATCTTCTCTAGGAATAGGCCTCTCTCTGATAAGTTATCAAGTCCCAAGTGATAAGGCCTAAAACATATACATTCAGATTGCCAACAGCAAATGGACTCACTAGGGTGTGTGTGTGTGTGTGTGTGTTGAACGATTAATGTGAAAGAAAGTGTCAAGAATTTGAGAAAGAAGAGGAGATGAGTAGGTGGGAACAGAAAGATGATAAAGTGTAGTACTCTGTATGATAGATACATTTTCAAAAAAATTAAGACATCTCTCAACTTTCACCAGAGAAGCTTCTTTCTGAAGTAGAATTTATTCAAACGTACACATATAAGTGATCAACATGCAGATACTAAGAGACTGAAACACTCAGCTTTATATCATTGACTTTATTACACTCTCTCCAACCATAGTTCAAGCAACATTCCAGAAAAATGGGCAGAAGGAGTAGACGAGTCAGGAAAGGTATATGACCACCAGGAAGTCATATTTTCTACATACTGGAAGACAGATGCACATATGACTTCAGAGTGGTTGTGAGACTAGGCCCAGGGCCTGCACAAGTGTAATCCAGACCAATTCCAGCCTGGCGCATGGGTGGGCACAGAGTCACATCCCTAGTAGCTGCTGGCAAAGGGAGAATCAGTTTTCTTTATAAGTATGGCAGCTGGTAAGTCAGCCACTCTCCAGTGTAACCCTACACATGCAAAAACATAAATACAGCACAAATTGAGTATCATGGCTTAACTTAAGAAGCAAAAAAACTTAAGAAGAAAAAAAAACTGAGAACAGGAAGTTGGTTGG
>NW_021622539.1:0-2229 GCF_004785775.1 Grammomys surdaster | reverse complement strand
GTTTAGAGTACTCATAATATGTTCTAAAATATGTTGAATGTTTTTGTACAAGTGAATCCATAATCTTACACATTGTCAGAACTCTGGATAATGTCTTTCCTTTTTTACTCATTCTTTCATCTTAAGAATAATTGCATCTCTTAGGAACCTAGAACTCATTTATCACATTATGGTTCCTGGAGTTGAACAATGATTTTAGCAAACATATCCAAAGTTACCAAGACTCCAGTACCAATAATTTCAAATGACACTGTAGCTACATGCCTACAGTTGAATGGTTAGTCAAAGTTTAATAAAGATTAGGAAAAGTAATGAGTGTTTTAGTTTTGGTAAAAAATACAATAAAAATATAAGGAAACAAAATAAAATAGCAAACTCAAACAATAAAGAAACATAATTAGTTGAAAATTACCAATGCTATATAATGCAAAACAAATAATGCTAGTCTAGAATTCTGGCGTCGCAAGAGTTTAATGACATTCATTATTGGGGTGGCATTATGTAAAGGGGAATTCTCCAAAAAAATAGCAAATTGAGAACTAAAGAAGAAATAAAAGGGTATTTTACTAAATTTAAACAAGAAAATTTACTTTGCTCAGAAAGATTGGAGTCACTATAGACTTGTGGTATGGAAAAGTAAGAACAAGGAAAATATGGAGCCCAACTCTGCATTTCTCAATGGCTGTCCTCTAGCTTATCTGGACAAATGTCAGCACAGACTAGCACATTACAAGACACTCTGATGACGAACATGAGAAGAAAGACTACCCCCAAAATTAATGTCAAAGGTTCCCAGAACACCAACAATTCAAGATATTCAAAGTGAAAGGAAGGATTCTTTTATCACTGTAATCCTTTAGAAAGATGCCTCCGCTGAAGAGTTTTATTGATACTCTGAACACTCAAGTTGTACAAAAAAGCTCGCCAAACCAATCTGGAATAATTTCAAAGGGAAATCAATCAAACTGAGTATTCCTATTCTGCAGTTTTCTAATCCCAAGCACTAACAGAAAGTTTTCATGTTTGATAGACCTCCATAACTGACATGCTGGGTTTCAAAACACAAACACAATTAGAAGTTGTACAATCAATGCAACTTAAATTAAATGCTGTAGAAGAAACAAAAGTATTTTTAACTTGACAATTAAAAGAGCCTTAACACATGTGCTAACACCTGTTTGAAATCCAGATACTGTCCCAACTTTATCTCTTGCCAATATAACATCATAGAGAACTGCAGCTAATGCTTTGCTTTTTCTTTGACTATTTGTGTTTATTATCTTGCTTGTTCTTTGACTATTTGCCTCTATTGTATTTTTAGACCCTCAACCTAGAACTGATCTTAATACATGCATTTAATCAAAATGGTATAAAAACATAAAGGAGTAGGGGGGAATGGGATACGGATTTCTAAGGAGGGTAAAAGGGAAAGGGATTGACATCTGAAATGTAAATAAATAAAATATGCAATAAAAAAAGCAAAAAAAAAGAAAATGGAAAATATGTCTACGAAAATAAAACAAAAACAAGAAGAAAAAATGATAAAGTTTTCACAGAGTACTTCTCCTTTATTCAAGGGATTGTGGTGGAGGTAAATGAAAATACATTTGTGGCACAATTATATTTTCCCAACAAAAAAATTCCAGAAACTCATTTGGTAATGTTCACCCATTGCATCCAAGTATCAACAGGTAAGCTACACACACAAATCTGTGAGATGACAACAAAAAGCAGGCTGCATTCAACATTCATATGGGCAAGGAACTGGGACTCACGTCAGTTACCTGAGACTCTCTTAAGATATTAGAAAAAAGTAGAAAATAAAAGCAAAGTGAGTAGAATTAGGAGTGGGATTCATGTCAATGAAAATAGCAAAGCCGAATTAACTCTACACCTTGATCCTACAAAAGATCTCTAAATTAATCAACTTTTAAGCAGGTAAAGCAAAGAAAAAGGAGAGAAAAAAAGGAGAGATAGCACCAATGATCATTATCAGCAATGATGGGAGTTGTATTATTATACCTTTTTACATACTTTAAAAATGATTAGAGGATACTATGGACATTCATAACAACTAATTTGACAAGTTAAAATTAATAGAATTAGTAAAATCCATAAACTATACCACTCACCCAAGGAAAGTAGATAACATGAATATAATCACTACAATTTGAAAACATGTATTAGCTATCCACCTACTGAAGCTGCTGCATACAACAGAACAGTGCC
>NW_021622538.1:0-3678 GCF_004785775.1 Grammomys surdaster | reverse complement strand
AATGTTTTTGTTCAAATGAATCCATAATCTTACACATTGTCAGAAATCTCGGCAATATTGTCTTTCCTTTTTTACTCATTCTTTCATCTTAAGAATAATTGCATCTCTTAGGAACCTAGAATTCATTTATCACATTACGGTTCCTGGAGTTGAACAATGATCGTAGCAAACATATCCAAAGTTACCAAGACTCCAGTGCCAATAATTTCAAATGCCATTATAACTGCATGCCTACAAGTGAATGGTTGGTCAAAGTTTAATAAAGATTAGAAAAAGTAATGAGTGTTTTGGTTGCAGTAAAAAAATATAATAAAAATATAAGGAAACAAAATAAAATAGCAAACTCAGACAATAAAGAAACATATCTAGTTGAAAATTACCAATGCTGTATAATGCAAAACAAATAATGCTAGTCTAGAATTCCATATTAACAAGAGTTTAATGACATTCATTATTGGGATGGCTTTATGTAAAGGGGAATTATCCAGAAAATAGCAAATTGAGAACTAAAGAAGAAACAAATGGGTATTTTACTGAATTTAAATAAGGAAAATTACTTTGCTTGGAAAGGTTGGAGTCACTGGACTTGTGGTATGGAAAAGTAAGAACAAGGTAAATATGGAGCAGAACTATGCATTTCTCAATGGGCACCCTCTAGCTTGTCTGGTCAAATATCAGCACATACTAGCACAACAAGACACTCTGATAAAGAACATGAGAAGAAAGACTACCCCAAAAATTAAGGTCAAAGGTTCCCAGAACACCAACAATTCAAGATACTCAAAATGAAAGACAGATTCATTTATCACTGTAATCCTTTAGAAAGACACCTCCTCTGAAGAGTTTTATTGATACTCTGAGCACTCTAGTTGTACAAAAAAGCTCGCCAAACCAATTTGGAATAGTTTCAAAGGGAAATCAATAAAACTTAGTATTCCTATTCTGCAGTTTTCTAATCCCAAGCACTAGAAGAAAGTTTTCATGGTTGATAGACCTCCATAACTGACATGCCGGGTTTCAAAACACAAACACAATTAAAAGGTGTACAATCAATACAACTTACATTAAATATTGTAGAAGAAACAAAAGTATTTTTAACTTGACAATTAAAATAGCCTTGACACATGTGCTAACACCTGCTTGAAATCCAGATCCTGCCCCAACTTTATCTCATGCCAACATAACATCATAGAAAACTACATCTAATGCCTTGCTTTTTTTGGCTATTTGTGTTTATTATCTTGCTTGTTCCTTAACTATTTGTCTCTATTGTATGGCTAGACCCTCAACCCAGAAATGACCTTAATATGTGCATGTAACCAAAATGGTATAAAAGCATAAAGGAGGAAGGGTATGAGACAGTAGGTTCTAGGGAGGGTAAATGGAAAAGGAATGACATCAGAAATGTAAATAAATAAAATATCCAATAAAAACAGCATAAGAAAGAAAAGAAAACAGATAATATGTCTACAAAAGTAAAACAAAAACAAAAATAAATATTTTTCATGGAGTGCTGCTCCTTTATTCAAGGGATTGTGGTAGAGGTAAATGAAAATACATTTCTGGCACAATTTTATTTTCCCAACAAAAAAATTCCAGAAACTCCTTTGGTAATGTTCACCCATTGCATACAAGTATCAACAGGTAAGCTACACACAAAAATCTGTGAGATGACAACAAAAAGAAGTCTGCATTCAACATTCACATGGTCAAGGAACTGGGACTAATGTCAGTTACCTGAGACTCTCTTAAGACATTAGAAAAAAGTAGAAAATAAAAACAAAGTGAGTAGAATTGGAAATGGAAGTCATGCCAATGGAAATAACAAAGCAGAATTAACTTTACACCTTGATCCTACAAAAGATATCTTAATTAATCAACTTTCATGCAGGTGAAGCAAAGAAACAGGAGAGAAAAAGAAGAGATGGCACAAATGATCATTATCAACAATGATGGGAGTTGTATTATTATACATTTTACATATTTTAAAAATGATTAGAGGATACTATGGACATTCATAACAATAAATTTGACAAGTTAAAATTAATAGAATTAGTAAAATCCATAGACTATACCGCTCACCCAAGGAAAATAGATGACATGAATATAATCACTACAGTTAGAAAACATGTATTAGCTATCCACCTACTGAAGCTGCTGCATACAACAGAACAGTGCCACAAGAAACTAAGGGTCTAACTATATCCACAGATATATCACAGTTATAGGTAGAAGAAAATTAATTATGCTGCATCAGTTTACCCAAAATTGATCTCAGAAAAGCATTTTTCAGACATGAGCAAGTTTATGTTAAATGCCACATAGCAAGGGAACGTAGAAAGACATTTCTTCAAAGTGCACAAGGATATAGATACTTTAAAAATAATGTAAGTATTATATATTGTGCTTATTAATAGATATAGTATAGTTCCCTAATAATAAATTTCTACAACCTATATTTTCATTTAACATTTAAATATTTTACATTTGACACTTTAGAAATAAATAAATTTAAAGTCTCATGTTATCAGATATTAGGTCTTATATAATACAGTAGTCAGTACAGAAACCCATGAAGTGGGTTACTACAAAAATTTCTATACCTAGGGTTGAGGAATCACTATTTTAAAAGGAGCAGAAAGACTTTTAGGCCAAGAAAACTGGGATGCCTACTATGAGATAATGTCTTCTATATATGACAGGCTGGCAGCACCCATGAAATCTCAAACCTATGGCTATCTAAGTGAGTTTACTACAATACATTTCGGCATCCTAATGCATACAGAGAAAGGTTCATAATCACTACCCTGAATGAAAAGCAGCAGGTAATTAATATTTGCTGTAAAAATCAATCTTCTCTAGGAATAGGCCTCTCTCTGATAAGTTATCAAGTCCCAAGTGATCAGGTCTAAAACATATACATTCAGGCTGCCAACAGCAAATGGACTCACTAGGGTGTGTGTGTGTGTGTGTGTGTGTTGAACAATTAATGTGAAAGAAAGTGTCAAGAATTTGAGAAAGAAGAGGAGATGAGTAGGTGGGAACAGAAAGATGATAAAGTGTAGTACTCTGTATGATAGATACATTTTCAAAAAAATTAAGACATCTCTCAACTTTCACCAGAGAAGCTTCTTTCTGAAGTAGAATTTATTCAAACATACACATACAAGTGACCAACAGGCAGATACTAAGAGACTGAAATACTCAGCCTTATATCATTGTCTTTATTACACTCTCTCCAATCATAGCTCAAGGAACATTCCAGAAGAATGGGCAGAAGGAGTAGACGAGTCAGGAAAGGTATATGACGACCAGGAAGTCATATTTTCTACATACTGGAAGACAGATGCACATATGACTTCAGAGTGGTTGTGAGACTATGCCCAGGGCCTGCACAAGTGTAATCCAGACCAATTCCAGCCTGGCGCATGGGTGGGCACAGAGTCACATCCCTAGTAGCTGCTGGCAAAGGAGAATCGGTTTTCTTTATAAGTATGGCAGCTGGTAAGTCAGCCACTCTCCAGTGTAACCCTGCACATGCGAAAACATAAATATAGCACAAATTGAGTATCATGGCTTAACTTAAGAAGCAAAAAAACTTAAGAAGAAAAACTGAGAACAAGAAGTTGGGTGGTTATTAAAGGCAGCATATACCTGGAATTAGTTGAAAATGGGTGA
>NW_021622537.1:0-3047 GCF_004785775.1 Grammomys surdaster | reverse complement strand
AGATCTGGGTGACAGAAATTAGGGACAAGAAAGGTTTGTTATGAGGCAAATATTGTTGAAGGATATTTACTATGATGCAAATAAATAGGTAGAATCAATTCTTACATGACAATATTCTCACCCAAAACTTTGATACAGCTCTTAGAAAATGTTTACTTAGAAAAATGTATGGATGCATATATATTTAAGTAGAGGAAAATCAAAAATTTTACTTTTCTAGAATGTATTTTAAATATTAGTTAAAATCTTAAATTTTAATATTACTTAAAATATAATATTACAATAAATATTGTTGAATTTTAAAACTAGACTATTTCTAAAGGTTGTAAATAAATAAAGAGTTAAATATTTATTATTAGTGAATTTTCATCTGTACATGTTTAAAAGACAAATTTTAGGACTATGGAGATTAAATATGTAAGTTAAACTTACAGCTACATCTTGGAACAGGGATCCAGCCAGTGCTTGTACACTTTGAAACAGTTGATCGAGTTGCAGGATAGAATCCATTTTTACATTCATATCTGATTTCATCATCAGTTCCATGTTTATTCCTGTGAGGGGTATAAATACCATTTGGAATATAGGGAGGCGTGCATGTCATTTCTGAAAAGAAGCAGATGTAAATAATGAAAAATATTTAATCCCATTAAGATTAAGCATATAAAGACTAAACAGCAGATACCATTTATTTGTACTGATAACTGTAAAATTGACATTGAAATGAATGCATTTTCATATGCTTAACGTATCATATAGGCTTCCTCTCTCTCCCTCTGGTGTATGTGTGCCTTTCTGGCATTAATTCTCTCTTGATGCTATCACATACAGTAGTACTTCATGTTTCTTTTTTTTTTTTATACTTGGAGAGAGTTTTATTTATTTATTTATTTATTTCTATTTATTTATTTATTTTTCATATTCTTTTTTTATTGGATATTTTATTTACATTTCATATGTTGTCCCCTTACCCCATCCCCCACCCACCCGGGAACCCCCTATCCCCTCACCCCTTCTCCTTCTTCTCTGTGGATGTAACCCCTACCTACCCCCCCACTCCCACTTTCCCACCCTCAAAATTCCCACCCCCTGGGGCGTCCAGGCTTCATGAGATCAAAGATCTCATCTTCCACCTATGCCCAGCAGGGCCCTCCACTCTTACATATTCAGCTGAAGCCCTGGATCCCTCCCTAAGTGCTCCCAGGCTGGTGGTTTAGACCCTGGGAGCTGTGGTTGGTTGGTATTGTTGCTCTCCTCATGGTGCCACAAACCCTTTCAGCTCCTTCAGTACTCACTCTAACTCCTCCATTGAGAACCCCATGAGCAGTTCAATGGCTAGTTGTGAGCATCTGCCTCTGAATATGTCAGACTCTTGAAGGCCTCTGAGGAGACATTCATATCAGGCTCTTATCAGCATGTACTTCCTGACTTCCACATCAGCATCTACCTTTGGTGACTGCACATGGGATGGATACTTAGGTGGAAAGGTCTTCAAATGGCCCCTCCTTCAGTTTCTGTCCCTCACTTTGTCTCCATATTTGCTCCCTTGAGTATTTTGTTGCTCCTTCTAAGAAGAACTGAATCACCTCCACTTGGTCTTCCTTTTTTATGAGCTTCATATGGCCTGTGAGTTGCATCTTGGGCATTTCAAGGTTCTGGGCTAATATCCAATAATCAGTGAGTGAATACCATGTGTGTTCTTTTGTGATTGGCTTACTTCACTCAGGATGATGATTTCTAGTTCCATCCATTTACCTAGGAACCTCTCGAATTCATTGTTTTTAATAGCTGAGTAGTACTCCATTGTGTAAATATACCACATTTTTTGAATCCATTCCTCAGTTGAATGACATCTGGGTTCTTTCCAGCTCCTGGCTATTATAAATAAGGCTGCTATGAACATAGTTGAGCATATGTCCTTGTTATATGTTCGAGTATCTTCTGGGTATATGCCTAGGAGTGGTATAGGTGGATCCTCAGGTAATGCTATGTCCAATTTTCTGAGGAACCGCCAGACTGATTTCCAAAGTGGTTGCACCATCTTGCAGTCCCACGAACAATGGAGGAGTGTTCCTCTGTACTTCATGATTCTTAAGATGATAATAACTTCATCATATAGACCTTCAGTGCAAGAAACCTATTTCCTTCCACTTTCTAATTGTTTGAAATTTCTGGCCTTGATTCTCATTGGGCATATTTTCTAATCTTCATAGTCTCTTAATTCTAAATACTCATGAAGATTTTACACTCCTGTCTCTTTGAATTAAACATGGCCTTTGATTTACTTCGGAAAACATACTGAATAAGGGAGAAACAGAGCATAATTTTTGATCTTCAAAATGATGAATTTAACCTTCACATACATTAAATCATCCCCCATATGTGTAAGTTGTGTCTTGTGCGCCTTAAATCACCTTAACCTAGATCTCTTAATAGATACCATTGCTACATTAGAAAATTATTTTTAAGTAGCTTCAGTTTCTGCATAAATAAATTTCTTTGCCTTACAGTTGGTTTATATGAGCATGTATTCTTTATTAGTATTTTTCTTCTGAACTTTGTGGCATTCAAGTCAACCTCTATAGTTAAAAGCTGCCCCTTATGCTAATAATTCTGTAGTTTTAATCAAAATTCATATAGGTGAATGAATCATACTTATATGCAGAATTTGAAGGTATATCCAGTTTATAAAATGACAATCTCTGTCATTAACTTTTGCTCAGTCCATGCTTTTCCATTTAATCTAATATTTTAATTTATAAAACAAAAATTTTATGGTGAAAATTTTCTTCATAATTCATTCTTATATTCAGTCTGGTACATAACTCTTCTTTGGTTTTAAGTATTATTTGAATATTTTTGCCTTTCCATATATAACTCTAATGTGTGCACTTAGCCCATGAAGGTATGGCAGTAATCTTTCCACTGGTATTAAATTTGTGCCACAGTATACCTATATTTCTTTTTTTAATTCATTTTTTATTCCTATTGTGGCCCTCACCTCTCCTTCCCATACCTCCACATATAGCCCTTTGTCCCATTCTCTC
>NW_021622536.1:0-3163 GCF_004785775.1 Grammomys surdaster | reverse complement strand
CCTCTCCTTCCCATACCTCCACATATAGCCCTTTGTCCCATTCTCTCTACCCCTTCTCCAGTGAAAAGGGGGGACGGCCCCCTGGGTACCTGCCCACTGAAGCACATAAAGTAAATGCAGGACTAGGCACATTCTCTCTCACTAAGGCCAACAAGGCATCCCAGTTAGAGGGAACAGGATTCATAGGCAGGCAACAAAGTCAGGGATAGCCCCTGCTTTAATTGTTGGGGTCCCACATGAAGATAGATAACATACATGCATAGTAGTAAAAACTGAGCTAAGATAAAAGTATTTGACTAGTGTCATGGTGGTTTGAATATTCTTGGCCCAGGGAGTGGCACCATTAGGAGGTGTGGCCTTGTTGGAGGAAATGTGTCACTGTTAGGGTGGACTTTCCCCAGTCTTCTCCTGGCGGCTTTTGAATCAAGATGTTGAACTCTCAGCACCTTCTCCAATGACATGCTTGTTTGGATGCTGCCAAGCTTCCCCCCTTGATGGTAATAGACTCTGAACCTGTAAGCCAGCCCCAATTAAATGTTGTCCCTTATAAGAGTTTCCTTGGTCATGGTGTCTCTTCATAGCAACAGATACCTACTTAAGATAACTACTTAAATCAAGTGTGTCTCCTAATTTTTATGCCATTTAACACTAATTTCGAATCAGCCTTAAGTGTATTCCTTCAAATTTTTTCTCTTTCTTCATTGCACTCTGCCTGTTTATTTTCACAGGATCATTGCAGTTTATGTTGTTCTATTTAGGTTTTCTTAATAATACAACTTAACTCAATACCTCTTAAAGCTAAAGCTATAAGATACCAAACAACAACAATATGACTAAATATTTAAGAGGACAAGCAAAAAATATGGGAAGAACATTGTAAAACTGATTAAGAACAAAAGGACTTTTGGAGATTACCTTCAGCTGCCAACATAAACCCCTGATGATGTCTGATCAACTGTCTGCAGTTAATTGTTTAAATGTATGTGCCTTTTTCCTTGTATATTTCCCCAAACATATAGTTTTCTTATTTCAAATGTTTAGTAGAAACATTTGGAATGGAATACTTCAAGCTTAGTTCTCTTACATTGTAAAGTCAATTTTACAAAATCTAATCTGTACAAAAAAACAGATCCATCAAAATAAATTATTCAGAAGTTTGTGGTATTTTTCATTGTTCCTGCTTGTCATTAGAGATTGTGTACTATATGCTAGAAATCCAAGTGTTCTGAGAAGTTGCCTTAAAACTCCTGGTCTGGTTTTGATCATTTGGAAGAAAGTTTACTTATTTTCATATTATCTTATTAAAATTTTGGTATCTTAAATAGAGTCCAAGATTCTTGTAAACTCAGCTACAACAAATAGTTTATTCAGCTATATGGAGTCAGAGAGATTAAAATGCCTTGGTTTCAAGATAACTGTACATCAACAGAGGTAAACTCTTTTTCTGCTCCAGAAATACAAAGGCAATGCTAAGACCAAACATATCTCCTGAGGTACAGAGGGATGCACTACTTTCATAAATAAGAAAAAACTTTTCAGGAGTATAAACTTTTCTTGAGTAAAATAAAGTTAGAGATTTGCATGCCTATATGAGTTAAGATGCAGATCTCTTTATTTATATCATCAAACTTATTTACTTTACCTAAAATCATAAGGAAGATTCTAGGAAATTCAATTTTTAATAACATAAACATTCATTTTTAAATATTTTTTAAAAAATTCCAGAGAACATCGTACTCACCATAACATGAGGGTATATCAGACCATCCACAATAAGTACATGTTATAGATCCTTTGATATGTTTATATTCATTTTTATATCCAGCATGACATTCATAGTCTAATTTGTCATTGAGTTTAAACCACATGCTATTATTCTTAGTTGCAGCATTCTCAAATACAGACATATTATAAGACTCTAGTGCAAAATAACACTGACAATTTCATTTCTAATGTGTCAATAATCAATATGAGTAATTCTCATGAGAACAAAAGCCTTTATAGACTAGTATATGATAACAACTTAAATACTATATTAAAGGAACCTAAGGAGACCAGCAGCAATTTATTTTCCTAAAAGTTATTAAAATGAAATATACACTTCTATATAGGATTCACCTCCTTTCTTAAACTTTCATAAAATTTTATTTTAGAAATAGTTTCTCAGGTCAATTTTTCTTGTATTTGTTGCATACTAAAAAAAAATTGACAAGTGCAAATGTATATTTTTAGGGAAGTATAATAGTGTTTTGTAAACTAAGGTCCCATATTTAGTAGTTCAAATGACCCGTAAAATATAGAAAAGTCGATTAGTTGAACTTAAAACTGGTATTATATCAAAGGTTTTCTCTTTCACGGTAAGAAAATCCAATGAAGTCTGTCAATTATACTTTAATATAAATTAATACTACATGGGAATAATTTTAATTGCATTCTTTAATTAGACCCTATACAACCACAGTAGATAAATAATTAGGTATTACAAAATTAATGAATGTCTTAAATCATCGTATTATTCAATATACGTTGAATACTTCTTGAAAAATATCACTAGGTAATATCCTAATAAATAAGATTAGATGAACTAATTGTTAATGCTATAAAATCTTCATTAATTATAAGTCCTAAAACAAAAGAAAATTTCAAAACACCAAAAATTGCTGGTACCTGGAAGCATTTCTTTTTTTCCAATATCAAAACATAGAAAAAGATTTTCTAAGAGGTAGATGTTCTGACATGGACTATAACTCATTGTGTCAAATACATATTATAGGGTTATCACATATCAAGAAATTTGCAGCTCATCAAAGATTCTTTCACTAGATTTAAAAGTATAGGATATTTTAAAGCACTGAAAAAGCAAATGAACTGATATTGTACAATGCAGGAAGAAATCCAAAAAGAAAAAAAAAATAGTGTGTTTCTTTTAGTAAAGTTTAAAACATATTTAGAAATGAAAGAATGTTAACTATACACAAGGAAGTTAATACTAAACTTCTATGCATCATCAGTATAATGGCAACAATATAATAAACAATATACTCACTAATGCATGAGGGTTGAGGTGACCATCCATTTTGAAGGCAAGTAATTGATCCTGATGTTTCTCCAGTATTTGTTACATATCCCTGTTTACATCTATACCATGTTTCTCTATTTAGAG
>NW_021622535.1:0-95705 GCF_004785775.1 Grammomys surdaster | reverse complement strand
AAAAAAACTTAAGAAGAAAAAAAAACTGAGAACAGGAAGTTGGTTGGCTATTAAAGGCAGCATATACCTGGAATTAGTTGAAAATGGGTGAATATGTTCAACACATATTGCTAAAATATTTGGAAAACTATAAGAAATAAAATTCTCAAAAGTTAAAATTATCTTTAAGTGTCCTAAATACACAAATTAATTCACGAACATTTACTTGGGCCTCATTGAAGGTTAAAATCTTGGAAATAACTATTAGAAACCCGAAAATGAGCAATGTCATGCAAGAAAATATTCACAAATTTGATAAGAAATTTTTATCCAAGATATATAAAGGCTTATAAATAAATTATGAAAGAAAACATCCAACTAAAGAGGGAATTTAAGATGACTGCTATTATTAGTACACTAGGAAGATAAAATTAAAGTCCATGGATACGTTCCTACACTGATGTGTTTTCAATCTGAAACATGACACTTCTGAGTCTTAAAGTAAATCAGTTCAATTGTAAGCCCTGCTCATCATTGCTGTTATGGCTGCAAATTATTCCAACCATCCTTATAAACCAGTTGCTAGATTACTGCAGGCTGAATTATGCACAATGTCATAATGCTTACTAATTTCAGTTTTATATCTTTTTCTAAGAAATTCTTTGTAAATTTTAGTTTATATAAATACCTCACAATTTTCCCATTTTAAAAAAACCAAAATATTCCTTTAAACTGTATAAATAGCTTAATTATTGTAGATCTATGTAAATCCGTCCTTTAAATAAAATTGAGTTACTATACTAGCCCCAACATAGCAAAATGATATACACATGCTACTGAAAATAATATAATTAAGTTTAAAAAACATGATGCTGCCATGTTCCCACAATGATAAAAATGGATGAACCTGTAATCCAGCCCCAATTAAATGTTATCCTTATAAGAGTTGCCTTGCACAAGGTATCTCTTTACAGCTTTAAAACCCTATCTAAGACAATGGTCCAGAAAATAATTTCAACAAAAGCATATAAGAAAAATTTTCTTATCCAAAAGAAGCAATTGCTTATAAGGATACATGAAGGACACAAAAACACAAAATAGATGGGGCCAGAAGAGAAAGATCACTCAAAACGCAAAAATCAAAATACTAAGCATTCAGAGCAGAGAAAGAATATTGAAACCTACAAGGAAAACAGAACAAGTAAGATAGACATATTAAAATTACATCTGACTTCTCAAAGGATAATCTAAAGAAAGGCTTAGACAGATGTCTTTCAGACTCTAAAAATATCACAGATGCCAGTCCAGAATACTATATTCAGCAAAACTTTTAATCCAGGAAATGTTTCACAAAGATATTGCTTCAATTTTTAACATCTTTGCCTCCGTACATAGACACTTAGGTTCGTAAAAGAAAGTTAGTCACGCTTAAACCCCATATCAACCTTCAGACACTGATAGTTGAAGATTCCAATACCCTGGTCTCACCAGATGACAGGTCATCCAGTGAGAATACTGGAGAAAAGAAATATTATAAAGCAAGTGGAACACGACAGATATCTACAAACATTTCAACAACCGCATATATACATATATGTGTATGTATTTGTGTGTGTGTGTGTTTTGTGTGTGTGTGTGTGTTTCTTCTCAGCATTTTACAGCATTTTCTCCAAAATTGACTACTTACTTAGTCACAAAACAAATTTTACCTGATACTATAAAATAGAAATGACCACTTGCATCCTTCCTATCAGACCTCAAGAGATTACACCTGGATTTCAAAAACAAAAACTACAAAAGACCTCCAAACTCATGAACACAGAACAAGTTCTACTGAGGACTATACAGTCAAGATAGTAATAAAGAAAGAAATTAAATATTTCCAAGAATTCAGTGTAAATGAGTGCACATGGAAATTTATGGAACACAATGAAAGCAGTGCTAAGAAGAATGCAAATATACCCATACATATCACCCTGCACAAAACTCAAGTCTAAGTAAATCCAATACCTGAACATAAAATGGGACACTGAATCTAATGAAAGAGAAAAAGGAAACTGCCTTGAACTCATTGGCACACCCTAACCCTGAACAAAACACTAATAGCTCAGACACTAAGATCAACAATAAATTGGACATTACGTAATTGAAAATCTTTTGCAAGACTAAGGACAAAATTGATAGGACAAAGTAGCAGCCAAAGAACAGCAAAACATATTTACCAATCTTACATCTGACAGAAGACCACTATCTGAAATATATAAAGAACTCAAGACAGCACACCAAATAACCTAAATACAAATGGAGTTAAAAATCCAGATAGAGAATTCTGAACAGGAGAGTCTTGAACTGTAGAGAAACACTTAGAAACATATTCATGCACTAAACCATCAGGGAAATGCAAATCAAATAGATTCTGAGATTCCATCTTACACCTGTCAGAATGAATAAGATCAAAGGCATAAGTGACTTTGTTGACTCAACATGTCAAATACATGTTGAGGATGTGCAGCAAGGGGAATACTCCTCCATTTCTAGTGGAGCTGCAAACTGATACAGTCACTTTGGAAATCAATTTGTCAGTTTCTTAAAAAAAAATGTGAATAGAACTACCCCAAGACCCAGCTATATCACTCCTACACATATACCAAAAAGATGCCCCACTATACTACAAGAACACTTGCTCAATTATGTTCATAGCAACTTTATTCATAATAGCCAGAAACTGAAAAAATCTAGATGCCATTCAACAGAAGAATGGATAAAGAAATGTAGTACATCTACACAATAGAATATTACTCAGCTACTAAAAACAAAAACATTTTAAAACTTTCAGACAAATGGGTGGAACTAGAAAATATCATCTTGAGTATGATAATCCATTTCTGGAAACAGATGGATATTTGAGATAGGGGAGGCTCTGAGGAGTCTATTGAGGTAATCCTCGCTGAGATTCCTACCACTAGGATATATGATGACTGAAGTGCTCACCTACTATACATAGGTAGAACTTCCAGTGGAGAGAGGGGGACACAAACCCACCCTAAAAACCTTCAACCCAAAATTTATACTGCATAGTAGATATAATAGATAGATAGATAGATAGATAGATAGATAGATAGATAGATAGATAGATGTAGTAGAGACTGAGAGAATGGCCAACCAATGACTGCTCCAACTTGACACACATCCGATATGAGAGAGACAACTCTTGATACTTTAATGATACTCTGTCATTCTTGCAGGCAGAAGCCTACCATAACTGCCTCCTGAGAGGCTTTATCCAGCAGTATATGAAAAAAATATGCAGTGACTCACAGCCAAACATTAGGCAGTGCTTTGGGTGCTTGTGGAAGAGTGGGACATAGAACTGAGTGAACTGGAGAGGGCAAAAGCAACACATGAAGTCCTGCAAATTCAACTAACCTGGAGACTCACTGACCACCAAAAAAAGAGCATACACGGACTGGAGCCAGTTAATCTATACATTTGTAGCAGATGTGCAACTTAGGCTTCATGACTTCTGTCTAATTGTAGAGGAGGCTGTTTCAGTTACCTGCTAACTTGACTGTCTGGTTGGGACTCAAAATTATAGAATGGACTTGGGTCTACTGAAACTAAATGTCCCAGGGTGTAGTTATACCCAAGTATGTCTTCCTCTTATCCTCAGAGGAGGGGAGGCAATAATTTTGGGAGAGATTTGTAGTGGTGGGAACCCAACCAGAGACAGTACCGTTTACCTCCCAGAAGACCTGCTCTCACCCAGATCACAAAGCTATACCTTCCTACAAGGAGAGAAAGGCTATAGTCAGAGACAGCTAGGCCAGTTAACACCAGAGATAACCAGATGATGAGAGGCAAGCACAAGAACATAAGCAACAGAAACAAAAGCCACTTGACACCTCAGAACCCAGTTCTGTCACCACAGAAAGCCCTAGATACACTAACAAACCTGAAAATCAAGATTCTGACCTAAAATCCCATCTCATGAAGATGAAAGAGGACTTTAAGAAGGATATAAAAGTCTCCCTTAAAGAATTACAAAAGAACATAGGTAAATAGAAGCCCTAAAAGAAACACATATAGACCTTTAAAAAATATAGGAAAACACAATTAAACAGGTGAAGGAATTGAATAAAATCTTTCAGGATCTACAAATGGAATTAGAATCCATAAAGAAATCACAAATGGAGGCAACCCTGGAAATGGAAAACCTAGAAACGATATCAGGAGTTACAAATTCAAGCATTGCCAACAAAATGCAAGAGTCAGAAGGGAAAATCTCAGGTGTAGAAGATATTATAGAAGATCATGACACAACAGTCAAAGAAAATACAAAGTGGAAAAGGATCCTAACCCAAATATTCCAGGAAACTATGGATACAATAAAATGACACTAATGCTGATACAAAGATGTGCTTGCAGAGAGGAGCCTGGTATGCTGACCTCTGAGAGGCCCTACCAGCACCTGACTAAGACAGATGCAGAGAGTCACAGCCAATCATTGGACTGAGCATTTAGACACCAATGGAAGAGTTAGGGGAAGGATTGAAGGAGCTGAAGGGGATTGCAACGCCAGAGGAAGAACTGCAGTATCAACTGACTGGATCTCCTCAGAACTCCCAGGGACTAAACCACCCACCAAAATATTTTACATAGGCCACTTTGTGGCTCCTCCTACATATGTAGCAGAGGACTGCCTTATCTGTCATCAATGGGAGAGGAGGCTCTTGGTCCTGTGGAGGCCTGATGCTCCAGAGATGGTTTATACTAAAAGGTGAGGCAGGAATGGGTGGGCAGGTGAGTATACTCTTAGATGCAAAGAGGAGGGGGGTGGGGGAGTCACAGATTGGAGACCAGAGAGGGAGACAACATTTGAAATGTAAATAATAAATAAATTAATTAATTAATAAAAAACAAACAAAAACAAATGGTTCTTGTCTAATTGTATGTCTTCATGTAGAAGAATTCAAATAGATCTATATTTACCATCCTGAACAAAAATCAAGACCATTGGATCAAAGACACCAACATAAAACCAGACACACCAAACCTGATAGAACAGAAAGTAGGAAATAGCAATGAATACAATAGCACTCGAAAATATTTCTTAAACAAAACACCTATAGTAAAGGCACTAAGATTAACAGTAATTAATGGGACTGAAAAGTCTCTGTAATGCAAAGGATACTCTCTACTGGAAAAACAATACAAAACAAACAAACAAACAAACAAACAAACAAAAACCCTGGAGCTTACAGAATGAGAAATGATTTTCACCAACTCTATGTCTGGTAAGTGCTAATATCTAGGACTTCTATCACTAGAAGCAGGGGCTCTCTCTGACTCTGTTGCTTGTCTTTGGATCCTACTGGACAACTTTGTTGAACTTCAACAGAATATGTGTCTAGTCATACTACAACTTAATATGCCAAGAAAGGTTGATTTCTGTAGTGATTTTAATATGTTTGGCCCATGGGAAGTAGCACTTTTAGGAGATGTGGCCTTGTTGGAGGAAATGTTTCACTGTGGAGGTGGTTTTTGATGTCCTATGCTCAACCTTTGTCCAGTGTGTAAAGATGGTCTCCTACTGCCTGCCTTAAGATCAAGATATGCAACTCTTGGTTCCAATAGACATAACAGGCACCAATTTTTCCTGCATAATGTCATGTTTCCCACCATGATGATAATAAACTGAATGTCTGAAACTTTAAGCCATCTTCAGTTAAATTTTGTTCTTTATAAAAATTGCCTTGGTCATGGAACCTCTTCACAGCAATGAAACTCTAATACAGAATTTGGTATCAGGGAATGGAGTATTGCTGTGATAGGGCTGGTCACATTTTTGCTTAGAGAAATGTGAATGTGGGGACTTTGGAAAGCAATAGAGTCCTTTAAGTGGAGCTTAATGGTCCATACTAATAGAAACATTAAAGACAGTGGTGCTGAGGGTGAATTGATCTGTGGGGGCCTGGCTCAAGATGTTTCAGAGAAGAATTTTTGTATGACGTGTATAGACTGTTCTTGTGATATTTTGATGAGGAATATGGCTGTGTTTTGCCCTTGTCTGAAGAGGTTGCATGAGCCTAAGATGAAGAGATTCAGATTAATTATATTTACAAAAGAAGTCTCAAATTAACCAAGTTTAGACTCAGTCCTGTGATTTACTCTTATGAGAAGCATTTTGATCAACTATAGCAAAATTAAAAGGTAAAAACCACAAAATATATGATTCAAGTACTATGTCATGTCCTCTATTCAAAGATATTCAATGGAACTAAGGGAGTAGTGATCTTGGGGCAATAGCCAACCCAGCTAAGCTTATTGTTTATGTGTTTGCAATTCAACTAGGGATAGTTATATCATGTTAAGCATTACTGTTACCTGGTTATTTATTTTATTTAGAATTTTAATCTGAACCGAACTACAATCTAGTTATGGAGGTCACACCAATGATTCAGATGTAGTGGCTGGGAGATACGGGCTTTTGATATGAATCTTGACTTTTAATGACACATGAATTGATTGAGATACTGAGGCACACTGCCAAAAAATGTTATACACTTTTAATCCAGGAGACAGAAAAAAATCAGGTCTGTGTGTGAGTTCATGGTCAGTTTACAGACCAAGTGCTAGGAAAACCAAGCCTAGTCAGTGAATAATAGAACAAGGGTGGTATGTTTCAGCCCCTGAAAGCCCAGGACTGAAGGAGTCATCCAAAAAACTTGGGACTTGGCATGATGCAGGACCCTGTGATTAGTTATTGATAAAGCCTAGTTGCAGCAGGAGACTCCAGTGAATTGGAAATGTCTGTACCATAAGATTATCACCAATGTCAGTAGTCAGAATGGAGTGGAGTCAAACAGAACCTAGCATGACAGAAGTAGAGAAGTGACCACACGTTTTGGAGGAACATAGAAGACCAGACATCAAAACCAAAAA
This sequence comes from Grammomys surdaster, assembly GCF_004785775.1. Classification (NCBI taxonomy): domain Eukaryota; kingdom Metazoa; phylum Chordata; class Mammalia; order Rodentia; family Muridae; genus Grammomys; species Grammomys surdaster. The sequence goes on along the minus strand of NW_021622535.1, from coordinate 88,784 downwards.
GTTTTAAAATTGGAATTGTCTTCGATATTCCAAGATGTTAGAGATGCCAGAGCTATATGATACATGGTAAGAAAAGCTGCTAGAGGGTATATTCAACCCAAAAGCAAAAAAAAAAAAAAATGTGTTGCAGTCATCAAAGGAAAAAGTAGTTCAGGAGCAGACATGGAGATGCAGAGTTTGGAGTTTCCTCACTATGACAATTTGCAATGGTAATATATTTGCTGTGCTGTTGAAAGTATGTAATCTGCTTTTAGATTTTGATTTTATAGGGGATTATAATTAGAAGATTGCATGAATCTTAGAAGAGACTTTGAACATTGGACTTTTAAACATTGTTGAGATTTTGGTAGACTATTGGGACTTTTAAGTTTGACTAAATGTATTTGCATTATGATATGGCTAGGTATGACCCCTATAGACTCCCATATTTGAATAAGCCTATAAGTGTCAAGGAGTGGCATATGATGGTTTGAATATGCTTGCACCATGAAAAATAGTATTATTAGCAGGTTTAGCCTTGTTGGAGCAAATGTTTTACTATGGGGGTGGGCTTTGATATCCTATTCTCAAGCTCTGCCTAGTGTGGAGTCTCCTTTTGTTTACCTTGAGAATAAGCTGTAGAACTCTTGGCTCCATCAGCACCAAGTCTGCCTTTACAATGCCATGCTTCTCACCATGATGATGATGGACTGAACCTCTGAAACTGTAAGCCTTCCCCCATTAAATATTGTCCTTTATAAAAGTTTCCCTGGTCATAGTGTCCTTACAGCAATAAAACCTTAAACCAATATCCATCAAAGGTCTCTCTTTACTTTAGGAGAGTAGACAGAAGGGGATAGGAGGTAGAGACAGAATGACTGGGAGAACAGAAAGAGATGAAGCTATAATGAGGATGTAAAGTTAATTAATTAATTAATTAATGAGAAAAGACCTAAAAGATTAGATATCAACGAAACAAATAATCAAATTTAAAAATGGGGTTCAGGTATAACAGAATTCTCAATAGGACAATTTCAATGGTCTAGGAACACTTAAAGAAATACTAAACATTCTTTGCCATCAGGAAAATACAAGTTTAAACTACTTTAAGATCCTAATTTACCATTTTCTGAGTGGCTAAGATCAATAACATAAGTGACAGCTCATGCTGATGGGAATGTAGACAAGGGAAATATTCCTGCATTGCTTTTGTAAGTGCACACTCATAGTCACTATTGCAATCAATATGACAGATGCTCAGAAAAATGGAAATTGATGTCCTTCAAGATCCAGCTATACTTACTATCTTTTGGTAAATAACCAAAAGATACTCCATCCTACCACAAAGATACTTGCTCAATTATGTTCAAGTGGCTTCAATTAAATAGTCAGAAACTAGAAATAATCTAGTCTCCCTTAGTTAAATGATCAATGAAGAAAATGTAATATTTTTGCACAATAAATTATCACTAATTTATTAAAAAATAGGACACCATGAAATTTATAGACAAACAGGTGTAACTAGAAAAAAAATCATCCTAAGTACAGCAAGTCAGATCCAGAAACACAAATATAGTATGAACTCACTTATCATAAGTGGATATTAAGTGTAAAGTAAAGGATCATATGCTACAATTTAGAGACCCAGAAAGGCTAAGTAATAAGTAGGGCTGCCATAGGGACAAATGCATCTCCCCAGGAAGGAGATATAGAGTAGATTTTGGGTATGCACTGGGGGAAGGCAGAATTGGAACAGGAGGGATCATATGATGGAGGAAGGGAGGGAAGGAGAGAGAACATGGAGAGACAAGTGGAATAGTTGGGCATTTAGGGGGAATGTGGAAACTTATTGCAGTGTAAACTTCCTGGAACTTATGAAATGACTCTATGGAGGTCTCCTCATAATGGAGAATATGGAGCCTGAACAGGCCATCTTCTGCAACCAGTAACATCTTCCACTGGATGGACTGGGACATGAACCCAGGATTAAAACACTTGACCCATTTCCTGTCCTGCCTGCAAGATATTCTAGGGCAATGGTGAATCAGTTCTTATGGGAGTGACCAACCACCACAACATAAAGGGATCCATACCTCACAATACCTGGATGGCCAGGCATGGGAAGCTGTATACCTCAGAGAATGGTGGTGGTACTAAACACGATTGACCAAAAAAAAAAAAGAGCCAGTGTTTCCTAATAATATTCTGCTATACACATAGATTAGTGACTAGCCCAATAGTCATTGAGAGGGTTTGGCCAGCAACTGAATGGAAATAGATGAAGAAACATACAGACAAACAATAGACAAGGATAAGACAACCCAGAATAAAAGATGATAAGTAAGGATTGCCGGAGCCAGAAGGTTGGAGGACACCAGAAGAACTTGGTCCATAAAATAAACTAAGTAGGGCTCATAGGGTTTATAGAGATTAAAGCTGTAATCATGAAGTCTGCATAGGTCTGTGCTAGATCCTCTGTATTCACAATTGTGGTTTCATATTTTGGGTATTTTGTGAGATCCTTAACAGTGGGAGTGGGGGGTCTCTCTGACTTCATTGCCTGCTCTTGGGACCCTTTTCTGAATACTGGGTTGCCTTCTCCAGCTTTCATATGCAGATTCCTACGAAATCTTTCTGCATTCTGTTATGGTGTATTCAGTAAATATCCTTCAGATGCCTACTCTTCTCTGAGTGGAAATAGAGAACAGCTTATATGGAGGAGATTGAAGTGGAGGACATTGGGAGGAATGGAGGGAGGTGAGGCTGTGGTCAGGATGTATTAGGTGAGAAAATAACAAATAAAGAAAAAAATTAAAAATATTAGAATGAAAACAAGCAAACACAAAAGCAATCCAGTTAAACCCCACAAAGTATTAATCTATTGACATCATGTAGTAGAAACAAAATACAACAGTATCCAAGGGAAATTTTAATACCTAGAATAGTAAAATTTAACTTAGGCTGAAGAAGGGAAAAAGATAAATTCCTCAGAAGACCAGTTCTAAATGGGTTTGTAGTCATATAATTACACTCATTTCTTAATTCCACTGACCTGGAACACTAAATATGTGTGAACTGATTCCTACAGAAAAATGATTTTTTTTCATAGATAGGTTCTTGGGATGTCAGCATAGAGCTGTTAAAAGACCAGAAATATTTAAAAAATATTATATACTCATATAGTTCAAGCCAATTAACAAAAATCCTAGAAATAATTTGTAATATTAAGGCTATAAGCAATGCTAGTATAAAAGAAATACTATCAAATAAAAACACAGTAAAGGTTTTAAATAGATCAATAATGTTAATCATTTAAAATATTAAATAAGATCAAGGCCAGTGGCACAGGACACTTCCTTTCTGCACCTGCACCTGGAGCAGCTCTAAGCCTTAAGCTCTGTACCCAACCCCCCCAAACACAGAGGAGGCTGGACTCCAAGGAGTTCCAAACTGCCCAGGAGTGTAGGTGAGTAAGTCATAACCCCTCCACCCCAAAAACAGGGAGTAGTTAGAAATCTGCTGGGATCCACAAACTCCCTCAAGGCCAGTGGCACAGGACCCTTCATGTCTGCCCTGTGCCTGGAGCAGCCCTAAGCTTCAGATTTTCACCCAACTCCCCAAAATCACATGGAGGCTGGACTCTCAGGAGCTCTAACACATAGGAACATAGGATAATAGGATCACAGAATCTCAGGAACTTGGGCAAGCCAGGATTTCAGGAGCCCAGAAGAAGCCTGACTTCCAGGAGCTATCACAACCAGGGTCTCAGGATCACAGAATCACAGACACAGCTGGACTCTTAAGAGTTATGACACAGCTAAGATAACAGGACAGACAGGCTCCAGTCAGAGATAGTGAGTGAAATTAGCGCTAGAAATAATCAGATGGCAAAAGGTAAGCACAGGAACATAAAGAAACAAAAACCAAGGTTACTTGGCATCATCAGAACCTAGTTTTCCCACCATAGCAAGTACTGAATACCTGATGACACCAGAAAACTAAGATTCAGGTTTAAAGTCACTTCCCATGACGATGATAGAAGACTTTAAGAAGGACATAAATAACCCCTTGAAAGAAATACAGTACAACACATGTAAACAAGTAGATGCCCTCAAGAGAAAACACAAAAATCCCTTAAAGAATTACAAGAATACACAAGCAAACAGGTGAAAAAATTGAACAAAATGATTCAAGATGTAAAACTGAAGTAGAGATAATAAAGAAATCACAAAAGGAGAATACCTAGGAGATAGAAAACCTAGGAAAGAGATCAGGGGTCATGGATGGAAGCATCACCAACTGAGTACAAGAGATAGAAGAGAGAATATCAGGTGCAGAAGATACCATAGAAAACATTGACACAACTGTCAAGGAAAATACAAAATGCAAAAAACTCCTAACCCAAAACATCCAGGAAATCCAGGACAAAATGAGAAGACCAAGCTTAAGGATACTAGGTATAGAAGAAAGTGAAAATTCCCATCTTAAAGGCCAGCAAATATCTTAAACAAAATTATAGAAGAAAACTTCCTTAACCTAAAGAAAGAGATGCCTATGGAAATACAAGAAGCCTAGAGAAGTGCAAATGACTATATAAGAAAAGAAATTCTCCCAGTAACATAATAATCAAAACACCAAATGCACAAAACATAGAAAGAATATTAAAAGCAATAAGGGAAAAAGGTCAAGTAACTTATAAAGGCAAACCTATAAGAATTACACCAGACTACTCACCAGAGACTATAAAACCCAAAAGATACTGGACAGATATTGTACAGACCCTAAAAGAACACAAATGATAGCAAAACTCTCAATTACCATAAATGGAGAAACCAAGATATTCCATGACAAAAACAAATTTACACAATACATTGTTTGGCTGTAGCTCAAGAGTGGTCATGGGTTCTGTTGGGCTGAGTAGTGGATTCCACATGTCTGCTGCCCCAGGCGGCAAGAACCAGGGCTCCGGACGCAGAAACACAGGAATTTGACTGAGTTCACTCTACATGGGGTCAGGTGGACACTGGGCTATTAAAAGCCAAGGGGCTCTGCCCGGGCGTGCAGAGGTCTCAACCTGAAGTCCTGTGGGGACAGAGCTACTGGGTAGGTGGTTGCTGGGCCAAAGCAGCTGATCAGGAGACAGGTGGTCTCTGTCCTTGGACTCCCAGACACTGCTGGGATCCACGGAAGAACTGAGACTGGGGACATACAGGCTGGACCTTCCCCATAACTGAGGGGGGCAAGGAAAAGACACTCTGGAGGTGCCCGGTTGGATAGAAACTCTTGGTCACTGTGACTCACTTGGCTGAATCAAAGCTGGCTCAGCTAGCTTGCTTGAGTTGGCAGGCCTCCATGGCTGGAACACAGAGAGCACTACATGGGAAATTGAAGGCCCCCTCTGTGGTTCTTCACAGAGGGTCCAAAAGATGAGAGGAAGTCTAAGATTTTAGAAGATTTATTGTCATGGCAGAAAGAGAATATAGCTGTACCCATGTCCTCAGGGTGGGCCTGAGGTTAAATACCATTTGTAAAGAGGAGGGTCTGGGGAGGAATGCTTAATTGGTTATGCTCTCTGGCCTTTAAATACCTCATTAATATGGAGATCCCTTGAGGCGCTGCAGTCTGTAGTCATGCCCTCTACCTGTGGAGGGGCTGGTAGGGGCATTGTCCTACATAAATGAAAGGTGCTGATCAATGGAGGTATTCAGCCTCCTGTCAGGAGCCTGAAGTCTGAGAGGATGACAAAACAAACATATGCTGTCCCTCATAGGAATACCTGTTGGGTCTCTAGCCATCTCTAGCCAGTGTTTGACCAGAAGCCAAGTTATCCTTTCATGGTCCAACAATATCTTTCCACAAATCCAGACCTATAAAGGATAATATAAGGAAACTACCAACACAAGGAAGGAAATTATACCCTAGAAAAAGCAAGAAAGTAATCTTCCAACAAACGCAAAAGGAGATTGCCACACAAATATAACTCCAGCTATAATAACTAAAATTACAGGAAGCGACAATCACTTCTCTTTAATAGCTCTTAACATCAATGGACTCGATTCCCTAATAAAAAGACATAGACTAATGGACTGCATATATAAACAGGAACCAACATTTTGCTGCATACAGGAATCACACCTCAGTGACAAGGACATACTCTACCTCAGAATTTAAGGCTGGGAAACAATTTTCAAGCAAATGGTCCCAAGAAACAAGTTGGAGTAGCCATTCTAATATCAAATAAAATCAACTTTCAACTAGAAGTTATCAAGAAAGATAAGAATGAACACTTCATACTCATCAAAGGAAGATCAACTAAGATGAAATCTCAATTTTGAACATCAATGAACCAAATGCAAAAGCACCCACATTCATAAAAGAAACTTTACTAAAACTCAAAGTACACATTGCACCTCACACAATAATAGTGGGAGACTTCAACACCCCACTCTCATCAATGGCTAGATCATGGAAACAGAAACTAAATAGAGACACAGTAAAACTAAGATAAGTTATAAACCAAATGGTTTTAGCAGTTTATAGAACATTTCATTGAAAAACAAAAAAATATATCTTATACTCAGCACCTCATGATACCTTCTCAAAAACTGACCATATACTTGGTCACAAAACAGGCCTTAACAGAAACCAGAAGATTGGAATAATCCCATGTATCCTATCAGATCACCACTGCTTCAGGCTGGTCTTAAATAATGATAAAATCAATGGAAAGCCCACATATACATGGAAACTGAGCAATGCTCTACTCAATGATAACTTGGTCAGGGAAGAAATAAAGAAATTAAAGAATTTTTAGAATTTGATGAAAATGAGGACACATCATACTAAAATTTGTGGCACACAATGAAAGCAGTGTTAAGAGGAAAACTCATAGCTCTAAGTGCCTACAAAAACAAACCGAAGAGAGCACACTTTAGCAGCTGACAGCACACCTGAAAGCTCTAGAACAAAAAGAAGCAAATATACCAAAGAGGAGTAGACAGCAGAAAATAATCAAACTCAGGGCTGAAATCAACCAAGTAAAAACAAAAAGAAATATACAAAGAATGGATACTCAAAATGTGGTACATTTACACAATGGAGTATTACTCAGCTATTAAAAACAATGAATTTGAGAAATTCTTAGGCAAATGGATGGAACTAGAAAATATCACCCTGAGTGAGGTAACCCAATCACAAAAGAACACACATGATATGTACTCATTGATAAGTGGATACTAGCCCAAAATCTCACAGTACCCAATATATAACTCACAGACCACATGAAGTCCAAGAAAAAGAAAGATCAAAGTTTGGGTGCTTTGGTTTTTCTTAAAAGGAGTAAGAAAATACTCACAGGAGCAAATATGAGACAATGTATGGTACAGAAATTGGAAGAGAGACCATGCAGAGACTTCCCCACCTGGAAATCCCTCTTAAATTCAATCACCATGTGTTACACTGTTATAGATGTCAGGAAGTGCATGCTGACACAGTCTTATATACCTGTCTCCTGAGAGGCACTGCCAGAGCTGACAGATACAGAGGCAGATGTTGACAGCTAACCATAAAACTGACCAAAGTTTTCCTAGTGGAGGAGTTAGAGAGAAGAATGAAGGAGTTGAAGGAGCTTTTTGTCTCCATGGGGAGAGTGACAATGCCAACAAACCAGAGCTCCCTGGGTCTTATCTGGGTCTTAATAGCTAGCCTGGGAACACACATGGAGGGAACCATGTTTCTAGCTGTTTTTGTACAGGAGGATGGACTTGTAGGACATCAGTGGGAGAGGACAGCCTTGGTCCTTTGAAGGCTGGATTCCCCAGTGAGGTGAAATTTTAGAGAAGGCAGTTGGGAGTGGGAGGGTGGGTGGGGGCATACCCTCATAGAAATAAATGGGAGGAGGTAGGATGGGTTAAGAGGTTTGGTGGGTGGGGAATGAGGAAAGGGGATAATATTTGAAATGTAGATATATAAAGCACCCAATTATAAAAAAGAAAGAATGAACAAACAAACAAACAAACAAATAATGGAACTTGCTATAGCAGTCGAACATTTGTGACATATTAGCAGCAATTTAACATTACCAATAATATGGGATTCCTTATAAATTTCAAGGACAGGAGACTGTGAAATGGGCTCATGAAACTTTAAAACAATATCTTCATAAATTAAAAAAGGGGGAGATACACCCCATACACCATAAATTTATTTAAATTATATTCTTTTATTTTTCATTTTAAAGTATTTTTCTAAAAATATTTGAATGCCAAGGAATTTTCTGCTGAGTGTCTCTGGTACTCTACAACTAGACAAACACATGCATAGGTGAAAGAGAAGGTTCCAATTACTAGCATAAGGTATGATCCATATCAAGTATTAAAGATGGGGAAAAGGGCATGTTTGTGTTTTTTTCTAGAGGATGCTGAAGGAACATGGTGGCTGTCAGAGTGATGGGTGAGACATGCTGATGCCAGGACAAAGAATGATGTGATGCTGAGCATGAGCTTGCTGAGTGCCCTGACAATGGTGACTGAGAAGCTGTATTGGACATAGGTTTCCTATCCACCATTGCTTACCTATACCCCTGATGGGACAAGCATTTTTGACCTTGTTTTTAGACCTTGTGGAAGAAAGAATCAAAAGGAGAAGTTATAATGCCTCTTCTATTGTTCTTAACTGTGACCAGTTATTCAGACTCAATCATGAACTGGCATAGAGATCAATCCAATATTGGAAATAACAGTCTCTAATTGGAAGTCTGGTTCTGGACACTTTCAGAGACATATATGGAAATTAGCTGCAGTTCTCTATGATGTCATGTTATCAAGAGATAAAGTTGGGGTAGGATCTAGATTTCAGACAGGGGTTAGCACATGTCTTAAGGTTCTTTAAATTGTCAAGTTAATACTTTTGTTTCTTCTACAGTATTTAATGTAAATTGCATTGCATGTACACCTTCTTATTGTGTTTGTATTTTGAAATCCAGAATGTCAGTTATGGAGGTCTCTCAACCAGCTTTTGTTTTAGTGCCCTGAGTATCACAGATCTTTGGTATTATAAAAGTAGCATCGAAGTATTGGAAGAAATGAGTCAGGTGTTATGCAGAAGAAAGAAGATAGTGGGCTTGATCATTGGGGCATAACAGCTTTAATTACATTAATTGCTAGCACCACTGCTTCTGCAATTGCTGTGACACAAGAAGTTAAGATATCTACTTTTGTTAATCATTTAGCAAACTATGTTACTAAAGTATTGAAAATATCAGAGTACTTAGATAGGCGTCTGAAAGACCGGACTGATGCTCTTTGTCCTATTCAAATTACTGAAAGAAGCTTCAGAATTTATGGGTAAGGATCCATCTTGAATGTTGGCAAATACTATTGGATTCATGTTAGTTCTACAATTTGCAGTGGTAGTCATTATAATTAGGAAGAAGTTTAAGGAAATGTGCAATATATTTGGCATAATTTTAAAAAGTCTTGAGGTGTTTTAATGATACATAGAGAACTAATGAATTTCATGAATGCTGCTCTGCTGAACATTGATGAGGTAGATACTGCAGATAAAATTACCAACCACCATCACCTGAGGTCAGTATTTCTATTTTGTTCAAGCTTCAAAAAATGGCGTATATAGGTTGATCATACTAGCCCTTTTTGTCCTGGGAATACGTTTATTTCTCCCCATTGTGATAAAACTTTTCTTAAGCAACATCAACATGTTGGCAGCCAAGTACAAGGCTTGAACCTTAAAATGGACTCCTAGACAGAGTGATTAAATTAACAGGCTGGCAAGCCAAGGGCGGGTAAGATTCTGCACAGAACCTTATCAACCTAAGACATAAGTGCCTTTGATAATGTATCTTCCATGACCAGTAAGGAACGCATTCTTTTCAGAAAGACCTAAGACAGGCTCAGTCTTGTTAATGAAATAAGAAAGGCAGAGAGGCAGAGAGCCTTTGGGGTTGCTTGGTAAGAATCTGACATGAGCCAAGGAAAAGGAAATTGGCCACTTGGCAGGAATATGACATTGGCCAAGGGCAGGAAGTAGGCTTCAGGGAGGAATCTGACATTAAGGTAGAACAAATGAGTAATTTCAGGCAGGAATCTAAATCTTAGGCTAGAACAAGGAAGTAGGCTTCAGACACAAAAATGACTTTGGGCTATGACAAGGAAGTAGGCTCAGATACTTTGGTCATCCAGATAAGTCTTTAGAAACAGTGATCATGGGAGGCTTCAGGTAATTGGGTTTAATGCCTTGCTTCTTTTACTTTGACTACTTGTGTTTATTGTTTAGCTTGTTCCTTGACAATTTGCATATATTGTGGTGCTAGACCCTCAACCAAGAACTGACCTTAATACATGCATGTAATCAAAATGGTATAAAAGCATAAAGGAGGAGGGCGGATTAGATATGGGGTTCTAGGGAGGGGAAATGGGAAAAGGGGTTGGCATTTGTATTGTAAATAAATAAAAAATCCAATAAAAATTTTAAATAAATGAAGATAAAATTTCTTGGAGATTAAAGAAAGAACAAGTATTTAAAAAATACTGAAGGTAAGAAAATTTTCTCATCGGCAAAATGGTATAATAAAGGACAATTGATGAGCATTCAAAAACAGATTAGACTTTTAAATATGTATCACAGTCATAGAAATACTCATTTACTATATAATAATTGAAAATCGTTCTGAAAATGTGAGTTAATGACAATCAAGTCTAATGTAAAGAAAGATGTCAATATGAAGTAAAATAAAACAGGGTCACATTTGGGACATGTGTAACTAAAGGATTATTTTTTTAGAAATCTTCACTTTCCAGCAAAATAATTGCTAAAGTATAAGTTAGAAAAAAAAACCTGCATTTGAAAAATAGTAAACTACAAATTGAACTAGGATTATATTTAAAATATCCAAATGGTATTAAAAGGAATATATATCAACACTATGATGTTTTAACCTCTTATAGATATATTTTTTAAAAATACTAAAATGGACAAAACTGAGACATTTACAACAATACCAAACAAGAAGAAATTGATACAGCATAAATATATATTGGCACAAATATTGGAAAAGAACATCAAACCTGGGCCAAGTACACTATTCAAGAGTCATCTTCCCTGTAGCATATCATAGAGAATTCAATGTCAATTAGCCATTTTGTAAAGTGTTATTTCTTGAATATATGACTGATGTGTATAGCTATTTTGTTTAATTTTAAACTACAATTTTAAAATAGTTTTGAATAAAATGGCAAAGTAATTTCAAAGTGCATGCTACTATAAAATAAAGTTTGCTAAATTTTTTTGTATTATAGCTTAATGATTACTAGGAGTGTTTACTTTGCTATATAGTTGTCAAGAATCTGCAGTATTCACTTATACACACTGGAAACCATGAGACAATTCGCCACAGTTAATACAAATGGTAAGGAAAATCATGAGCATCTTGTGATTTCAGTGCTGGTTACTTACTAATAGGAATGCATTTGGGAGGAGGGGACCAGCCAGACTCTGTACATGTCATTATGTCTTGACCATTTGGAAGATGATAGCCATTGTAACACAGGACTTTTACAGATTGACCCTGTAAATATTTTCTTTCCCAATAAGAAGATTGTCCATTCTCCACATAATGGAAAACACATTGCACTAAGAAACATAAAAATTATAAATGAAAAACAGTACAAAAGCTTTCATTAGTTTAAAAGTAAACTAAGGTAAATGTTATCTTTACAACTGTTTAATATCATGTGTATGGTGCAAAAATAAAATTAATAACAAATGTTTAAGAGACTAGCATTTGTCTTTAGTTCTTATAAATAAAATATGCAAGTGATAAAGGTATTTCCATAGCCCCTACTGTGTGTGTACATTTCATGAAGGGCTGCTTACAAAGGACAGAAACTAGCTGCTTTTGGCTCACAAATTCTTTTGTTGGTCACATTTTATCATGAGAAACTTAACTGTAATTATGTATGTGCTTTCTCTTTGAAAGAATTAAACATAGTTAAATATAAAGACATTGACTTACTAAGGCATGGGACTTCAGGCTCCCACCCTTTTACTGTGCAACGAAGGTAGTCCCAGTATGACCCTGAAGGTGTTGAAAACCCATTGTCACAGTAATAGCTGTACTCCTTTCCTATAGGTACTGGGAATTCGGGTCTCCGTCTTTCTTCATAATATAGACGTCCATATTTGAATTGTGGAAAATCACAAAGTTTTACTTGATATATTTTTAAAAAAAGAAACACAAACAGAAAAACACTCATATCAGAGATAGAACTCTTGATCGGTGACAGACTCTCAGTAAATTACTTTCAGTTAATTAAAATAACTACATGACAAAACAGTGGGTACATGGGGCAAGGAAATAAAACAAAAGACAACTTTGGTTAGTGAGGATGTGTTTTAATATGAAATCGAGTTATAGCTGATGTCTCACCAGAGAAATGATTAGAGATATTTGTTAATATCTAATATAAAACTTCTTATTTATAATTTTTACTGACACTAAAATAAAGTATGAGTATTGAATCATATGGAGCTCATCTTGTACCTTTTTATTGAAGTGCTCTAATGTTCATTATACTATGTTTATATGTAATATGTGATTACTTTTATCATAGATGTTGTTATCTGTGGCTTTAATTTAAAATTTGTACATTAGTATGTGAATGATATCACTTTTTCATGAAGTATGATTCTGCTTCTGGAAACCTCATGCTAGCTATTAAAAGTTATTTCAACAAATATATTTAGAAACAAACAATAATCCTTAAGCTTCCTCATTAATTTTGTTTTATGGGAGAAATTTTCTAGAATTTTGTATACAATTGTTATATGGTTTAAAATCGTAATTCTTCTTACCATAAATGATGTTCTTTAACAATTTTGAGAATTATACTTTTCATAGGACATCAATAAATTAAATAAGCTCACTGAGATTTCATTTCAAAAAGTAGCAAAACGAGGCCAGCTTCAAAGTAGGAATATCATTATTACCACAGTCCTCAGACTTTTACCTAACCGTCATTCTCCAGTGGGCACAGGTGAATCAGTTTAGCCCCTTTATACGCAATTCTGGAAACAAACATAATATTCCTTATAATACATGATCATCTGAGGTGGTCAGTACCTAAATGAGCCTTGTTTAACATCTTATACTTTCCAGAAGAAGGTTGTGACTGATCAGCAGTGATTGTTGGAGCAGTGTGATACACTCTACTCAGACTGCTGATCAATGTATTTCAATTCTACAACTGTTCTATACAGCATAGCACAAGAACTTCCAGTTTTTATTGATCTTCATTCTCAAGATTTTCTACTTTTCCACGTTTTGATTTTAGATTGTTTTAAATGTACGATCAGTTTATTTTTTATTTGTTTTCTAGTGGGAATGAGTGTGTGTGTGTGTGTGTGTGTGTGTGTGTGTGAGAGAGAGAGAGAGAGAGAGAGAGAGAGAGAGAGAAACAGAGACAGAGACAAAGACAGAGACAGAGAATCAATGAACACTGGAGGTGAGCAGGATCTGGTTTAAGGTGAAAAAAGGAAAATTATACTCAACATACATGCATGAAAAAAATATTTTCAGTTAAAAATAAGAAAAACACAACAAACCTGCTTCTTTTGCTGTTAATTATTTTTTATATGTTCAATGGTGTCTACAACTGATGCTGTATTTTAAGCAACAACAATAAGTAATGATCCTTTGCAGGTAAAAGTAACTTTAGAATTGTAATTAATGATTTTGAGAAAGGAATTTTTTTTGCTGTTTCTCCTTTGATAGTAGGAAAGTCAATGAAGTCAATAGAGAGTTTGAAAGGTAAATATTGAAATATGACTCAACATTGAATATGAAGTTTGAGGAAGATGGTCCTCAGCTACCAAACCAAGTAGCATTGTGAAACAAGGAAGAACCCTGTGAATGGGTCCCTGATATAATAAATAAAGAAACCAGCCCTGACAATACTTTTTAGCCCAGTGATACCATGTTTGGATCTGGGGTCTCCAATAGTGCAAGGGGATAAATTTTTACTTTACCCAACTAATTTTGTGGTAATTTGTCATGACAGTCATAGGAAAAAAACTATAATGACAACAAGGAAATAAAATACCACTTTGCAGTTTTAATTCGGGGGGGGGGAATGCTCCCTTGTTTTCCCTTCAAACAATGTTATCAATTGATGTCTATGAACATATTGATGTAAGTAAACCTGACTGCTGTCTTTCTCAGCAAGAACAAATGCCAACCTGAAAATCCATTTTAGTGAAAATTTTTATTTATTTTTAATCTGTATAGCAATGTTTTCCTGAATTTGTGTCTGTACACCAACTACAAGCATAATGGCCTGAGATCTCTGAAGATGGCAGTGGGATCTTCAGACTGGAGATATAGAGGATTCTAGGGGGAAAACATTCTTTACAATTGGAATGTGAAAGCCGGGAACTAAGCCCAGGTCCCCTGTAAGAGTAGCTAATGTTCTTATTTGCTAGACCATCTCCATCCACTCATTTCATTCATAGACATTTAAAGGATTTCAAATGAAAGCATGAGTGCTTTGTACATTTAGATTGTGGTCTGTTTTGAAACATATTTTTTCCTCAATATATATTATGTTATATAAAGAAAGAAAAATACAAAAGAATTAACCCAAGGGTAGTTCAAGGAAGAATTATTGTCAGAGTATCTTGGGCTCGATAATAGAATTAAAATTCACAGAACATTTGGAGATGCCTATGTCTATATAATAATTCCAAAAATGTTTGAAAAACTCTTCACTTGTGATATTAGTATCTAACAGTAAAACAGACAATAAACAGATGAAAAGACTAAATAGATATATTCACTAATAGTCTCACTCCAAAATCAAAAACCACACTTGAAAGAGAGGTGAAAAAGAAACATTGCGGATGATGAATCCCTGTTAGCAGTGGCAGAGACAATGGGCTGGAACACACTGACACTGTGAAAGCAGTTTGCTCAGGGAGGACAACATCCAGCAGAGGAAAAAGTGTGAAGGGGAAAGTCCCAGCAGTCTCCATTTTTAAGGATGACAACTCCCTTCTGACAGATCCTGATAACCAGGAAATAAGATGGACTATCTCAAAGCTCTTGTGGGTTAAATCCCTAGACATGCAAAATAGCCTTGTCACAGCAAAGACAACTATAAGGTATTTGATGAGAATAAACGAGAAAATCTTGAACAAATTCTGAACATCTATGATCTACTACACTTAAACACAGGATACAAAGAATTATGAATGGACAAGTACGTCTGAATGAATATTAAGTCTAACTTGGAGAATACTGAGATAAAGTAGAGTCAGTGTTTAATTCTGATAAAAATGTAAGGACAGATTAATATTTCTACTCACACTTCCCAAAAATTTCAGAGAAGGAATTCAGAATCTGTCATTTATAAATATGCAGATATCTATTTCAGATATAGGCTACATTTTTTTTGGTTGCTAATTTTTGTACTTATGGTAACATTGCTGTGCTAGGCAAAAGTACTAAAAGTACTAAAAGTACTAATTAGTGCACCTGATAGTGCTATTTGAAGAGTTTACTTCTATGAAGAGATACTTGAACGTGTTTGAAGTTTGGAATGGTGACTTGTCTGACATCACAGCATCCTGGTGCTCAAAAGAAAAGGATCATCAGTGACTTCTAGCCAAAGCAGTCTACATGACTTTCAGTTCAACCGGGGGTACAAGGAAGACCTTAAGTTAGTTAAAAGGACAACGGAATTGGGTGGCTGTCTACAAACTTCCCTTCCCTCTCCTCCTCCTCCAAATCCAGTATCCCAGTCTCATCTTTAGCTATATAGCAGAAAACATGCTCTTATCTCCTTTTCTTTCCTGACCCATCCACAATGAATCACAGAGATCTAATCCAACTACCCCCATTCAACACATCTTATTTTCAGCCTCTGACATTAGGAGGCATGCCCTGGATATATATCAGCTAACCAGGCCAGAAAAATGGATAAGCTAACTGAACACCTTCACTACTCACCACTCTCTCCTCTCCTCTGAATTCAGTTGCACGTTCTCATCCCTGGATCTCCAATATAATTCCTACAGAATAAATGATGCAGCTTTCCTCTACATCATCCAGCACATATTACCAGTGAATCCAGTAGATATTTCTCCCTTAACTTCCTAACTGATTCTTTCTGCCTTTTTGAAGACCCCTAACTCATACAGGCCTTCCCTGCTAACACACAGGGTACTCCTGTCATAGAAGTAGGTAAGATGACTAAAATCTTCACTTCTTCCTATGTTTTCCACATATAATTCCAGTGTCACACCAGCAGCTTTGCAATAGAATGCTTGTGGTTGCATCAATCCACTCTGCCTCTGGTAGATCCCCCTCCTAAACTTCCTCCCTCCACTCATAGCTTTATTACACCACACAACTCCAGAAGGCATTTCCTGCTAACCCAAATTTCACTCCTGCATGAGAAGTAGGTAAGCTAACTATAGGTTTTAACTTTTCCTTCTGTTTCTCCAGATGTAATCCAATTAATTTTATCACTGCCTCTAAAGCACTCATTCTCAGGTAATGTCTCTTTAATGTCTGCACCTAATCTGAGACTACATAAATACATCCTGGTAGAGCATACTTTGTTCTTTCCTCTTATCCCCCACTCAGACACTTAGTGTATTCTCATTCCTAGGCGTCATCTCAATACACATAGAAACACATTATGAATGGAACCCCTAGTGGCCCCACTTATAATCCCCATAGAAAATTTCCTACAGGCAACACACAATCACTCTATTCTAAAATCAAGAGATGAAACAGAAACCAAGGAACAAAGACAAATCAAAGCAAACACTACAACAAACAAAAACAAAAACAGAAATCAGCACACAACACTCTAATCTTTTAAATACCAGAACCTAAGTGCCAGCATTAAAAAAGATCAACAACATCAAGAATTGTATGTTTTCACTAGATCCCAGGAAACATACCACAAAAGAACCTTGTTAATCTAACATAGTTGAAGCATAAGAAAATGATAAAGAAAAATTGTATGAACAAGATAGAAGTCTTAAAAGGGAAATAAAGAAATCTAGGAGAAGACAAATAAAAGTGGGAGAAAAAAATGAACAAAAGTGTTCAAGACCTAAAAAATAGAATTACAGTTAATAAAGAAAAGCCAATCTTAGGGAATTATGTAAATGAAAAAACGCTTGGAATTTGAACACAAACTCCTGTGGCATATTTCACTAACAAAACCTAAAAGATGAATGGGAGAATATCAGATGTTGAAGACACAATAAAAGAAATATATATATCAGTCAAAACATGTTGTCTAAAATTTCCTAACAAAAATCATAGAGAATATTTGGGACACTATGAGAGGACCATAGCTAAGAATAATAGAAATATAGGAAGAAGAAGAGACCCAGGCCAGAAGTACAGAAATTATTTTGAACAACATCATAGAAGAATATTTTATTAACCTAAAGAAGGACATGACTGTAAAAGCACAAGAACCATACAGAAAACCAGATAGATTGTATGAGGAAAGAAAGTCCCCTTGGCTCATAATAGTGAAAACACTAAATATACAAAGAAAGAATATTAAATGCTGAAAATGAAAAAGACCCAGTAACATATAAAGCAGTCCTACTACAATTATCCCTAACATCTTGGTGGAAATGTAGTCTCTTAAAGCAAGAAGGGCCTGGAAAGATGTGCTGCAGTCTATGAAGCCACAGATGTATTATTATACCCACCAATACTTTCAGCATAGATGGAGAAAATAAGACATTCCATGGTACAACAAACTTAAGCAGTATCTTTCTACAAATGTAATCTAATAGAAGGTACAAGAAGGAAAAGTCTAACCTAAAGATGTTACCTACAACAATGAAATAACAGCACATTGTCTAGGAATTGATTCCTGTGAGGAGAATTCTGAGTGCTTGTGAGAACAGCATGCATCCTATGAACTTATTCTTCAAAATATAGACTTATTGTTGGACTGTGTTTCTGTGTTCTTCAAAAGGGGAGTGGTTTTACTTCATACTATTCATTACAGTTTATGATTTTATTCAATTATTTATTTAGATTATTTTTATATGGCTCTATGGGGGGAAAACATGGTTTGTGAGGTCCAACTGGGCATTGAGATTTTATGCAGATTGAATTCATTAGAACATTACTCATAGGAAGTTCATTAGTTCTCAGAGTATTAATTGTTCACATTCTGAATAAAGATGTCAGTTGCATGATTCTTACTCTTCTATATTTATCAATTGTATTCTTACAAGTTCTAGTATATTTATCAATATGACATGGATAAATATTCTCAGCAGGCAAACACACAAACATGAGAGAGAGAGAGAGAGAGAGAGAGAGAGAGAATGCTACTAGTACTACCAAGATGATCTTTCAATTCTTAACACCTATACCACAAGTGATGATGCAAGGGCACCTAGCTTTGTAAAGGAAACAGTACTAAAGATTAAATAAATTAGACTCTTGCAGATTGATAGTGGGAGACTTCAGTACTTCATTTTCATCAATAGACAGGTTTTTCAGACAAATACTAAACAGTGAATTAATAGAACTAACAGATGTTATGACTCAAATGAACTTGACAGGTATCTACAGACATTTCACCCAAACACAAAAGAATATACCTTCTTCTCAGTACTTCACAGAACTTCATCTCAAATTGATCACATACTTCATCACAAAACAATTCTTAGAAGATAGAAGAAGTTTGAAATAATACCCCGCATCCTATGAGAACATAATTGATTAAAACTGATATCAACAGCAGAAACAACAGAAAACTTACAAACTCATGGACACAGAACAACTCTCTCCTGAATGAAAAAGTGTTCAAGATAGAAATTAAGGAAGCATTTAAAGAATTTCTAGAATACAATGAAAATATAAATGCTATGAACATGGTGCTTAGAGGGAAGGTTATAGCATGAAGTGCCTAATTAAAAAATACTTGGAGAGTTATCATATAGAAATGTAACAAAACACCTGAAAGCTCTAGATCAAAAGGATGAAATCACACCAAAAGGAAAATAATTGGCAAGAAATAAACAAAAAGAAATACTGGCAAGAAATAAACAATTTTGTGATTCATAATTTTCTGACCACTTATTCAGTACTGAAATCAATAAAATAAATACAAAGAAAACAATACAAAGAATCAATGAAACAGAGTTGCTTCTTAAAAATGTAATAAGATTTACAAACCATATGTCAATTCATCTAAAGGGTATAGAGAGGATATCGAAATTAACAAAATCAGACATGAAAGGACCAAAATCCAGACATCAAGGAATTCCAGAGAATTATAAAGTCCCACTTTAAAAACCTATACTCCATTAAACTGGAATATCTGAAAGAAATGGATAATTTTTAATAGGTACCACTTCCTCATTTTAGATTATGACCAGACAAACAATTTAAATAGACTTATAACCCCTAAGGAAATAGAAACAATTATTTAAAATATCCCAATCAAAATTGTCTCAAAATTAGAGGGTTTTAAAGAAGAATTCTATCATTCTTTCAAGCAAGAGTTAATACCTATACTCTCTTCATATTATTCTAGAAAATAAAAGCATAAGGAACTTTGCTCAATTAATTTAATTTGACAGCTGTTATCCTAACATTTAAACCACATAAAGATTAAATAAAGAGAAATAAAGAACAAATTCCCTTATGAATATACATTTTAAAATATACTCAATAAAATACTTACAATCCAAATTCAAGAACTCATCCAAAAGTTCATCCTCCCTTAATAGGCTGAATTCTAGAGAGACAAGAATGTTTCAACATATATATCAATAGTTATAATAACGATAAAAGTAAACTGAAAGAAAGAAAACATATCATCATCTTATTAGGTGGTTGACAAAATTCTAGTATCCCTTCAAGATAAAAGTTCTGGAGAGATTAGGGACAAAAGGGCTCTAAATCACCATAATTCAGTTACAACAAAACAATAGTCAGCATCAAGTTACATGGGACAGCAATTCCACTAAAATCTGGAACAAGATAAGTCTGTTCATGATTTCTCTATATATTCAATATAGTACTTGAAGTCTTAAGTAGATTGATAAGACAAATGAAGAAAATGCATACTATCTTTCTTCCTAGATTGTATAACCATATACATAAGTGATCCAAAAAATTGCACTGGGGAATATCTGATAAACACTTTTAGTAATTTACCTGTATACACAATTAATTCAGAAAAGTAGCAAATTTCATATATGCAAATAATAAATGAACTGAGGAACAAGTCAAGAAAACAATAGCATTCACAATAGCATTAAATAATGTAAACTATCGAGATAATTCTAATAAAGCAAGTGAAAGGCTTATATGATAAAATTGTTAAATTTTTTAAGAAAGAAATTGAATCAGATAGCAGATGACTGATTAAAAACTCTCATGCTCGTGGATTGGTAGTACTTGCATCCTACCAAAGGTAATATACTGATTCAATGCAATTCCCATCTAAATTCTAACATAATTTTTGGCAGACCCTGAAAGCTAAATATGCTATGTATTCACTCATATGTGAACATTAGTCTTAAAGTAAATGATTATCATCCTGTAATCCATAAGCCCATGGGAATTAAGCATAGAGGAAAGCAGTAGGGGAACACATCAATCTCATTGGGAGGGGAAATAAAATAAGTTATACAGGTGAATTTTGTGGCAGAGTCAACAAAAACAGGAGGTTATGGGGAGAGAATAGAGGAAGAGAAAACTAGAATTGAGGGTCATTCAAGGGAGAGTATGAAAACTTATTGCAGTATAATCTTTCTAAATATATGAAGGTAATCCTAATGAAGTTTCCAAGTAATGGGTAACATGGAGTGCCAACTGGCCACCTTTGGTCAACATTTAAAACTTCCAGTCCTAGGATTGGCTTACATCTAATGAAGTTATTGGACAAATACGTGTCACAGAAATCTCTTAAAACCCTAGGCTATTGCCAAGGCAATAGCTTCTTCTCTCCAAGCTGACAAATTCCCATTTGTCATGATAACACCGACATAATTCATTGAACAGGGAAAGGATAAGCTGGTGGATTCAAAAATCTCTCATCCCGATGTCCTAGGGATATCGGTAGAGGGAAGTATTCTTCAAGCTACCAAAACAGAAACATATTCACCAACCCAGTTCCCAAACCTTTAATGAGAAATGCTATCCTGCCTGTCAAATATGACAGGGCAATGGTGGCATTCAGCTTGTTAGTGTAACTAGTCAACATCTGATTTGAAATAAGGCCCACACCATGAGATGAATCCCATACCCAATATTGGTTGGGTGATTGAGAACCAGAGACTAAAGTCCAAAGAGCTAGTGTAGAAACAAATAATACTGTTCTTGAGAAAAAGAATGAATTTTTTTCCAATTATTTTCTGCTATACTGGTCAATGAGCACTTTATTCAGTGATGACAAGAGTAGCTTCCTCGTACATCAGGTGTGAACAATTAGACATACCAACAGCCACATATTACACACACACACACACACACACACACACACACACACGGAGAGAGAGAGAGAAGAGGCAGGTAGAAAGGTTTGGTGCAACAGGGAGACCTTGGGACACTAGCCTCCAAATTGGGTATATCCATCAAACCCTTTCCCTCAGAATTCAGGAAAACTGACAGAAGAGGTAGCAAGAATGTAAAGAGCCCAAAAGGATACAGGGTCCCAGGAGAACAAGGCTCTCCAAATCAACAGAGTAAACGTCATAGCAACTTCTAGAGACTGAAGCATCATGCATAGCCACTGAATGGGTCTATACCATGTCCTCTGTGTATATATTATAGTGTTAGTTTAGTATTTTTGAGGGACTCCTAAGTATATGAGTAAATGCTTTTCTGCTTCTTGTGTGTTCTCTTGGGTTCATTTCCTTCTGTAGCTCCCTTATCCAAATTCAATGTGGTAGTTTATGTTTTATACAGTAATGTTTACTTGTTCTGTCTTAGAAACTTACCCTATTTTGGACAGAAAGGGAGTGGGTCTGGATGGGAGAGGAGGGAGGGAGGAACTTGGAGGCATAAAGAAAGAGGAAACTTGTAATCAACATATATTGCATAAGATAAGCATCTCTTTTCCATGAAAGAGTAAAAAAGAATTAAGATTCTTTTACAATTGCAAGATGATAGAGATGATAGAAAGATAGATGAAAGATAGATGACAGATAGATAAATAGATGATAGATAGAAATAGATGATAGATTATAATAGATAGATGATATATAGAGATAGATGAAAGATGAATAGATAGATGGATAGATAGATAGATGAATAGATAGATAGATGATAGATAGATAGATAGATAGATAGATAGATAGATCGATGATAGAAAGATGACAAAATATTATCAAATTTACTGCTGATAACAACCTGAAGATATAAATGAGGCAAACTATTTTATTGCAGCCAGCTGAGGTTGAAAGGATGAGCTGTGTCCCATTGCATGAGGCTTCCACATAAAAAACAAAAATAACAGAAAGGTAACATCATTAACTTTGTATACAGATATTCCACAGAAACTGAGGAAGCATGTTCAGGCTGTTAACCTGAGTTCACCATCTGGATTACTGGAAAGGAAAAAAAAATACAGCTGAAATACGAGTCACAGCAAATTTATCTACAGGAGGTGAGGGTGGAAAACACAACTAGAATCTTAAGCTTATTGTTTCAACTTTTCTAGTCAGTTCCTGCTGGAAATTGATAGCATCTGGTTTGATTATGTGATATCTTCTCTCGCTCTCTATTCTATTATTTAGAAGCATCATACAAGAAGAATTTCAGAGAGGAAGTCCAGATAGCTGACCTAAGTTAGTTACCCTAGAAAATCAGAGTTGGACATATTAGTACCTGAACTAATGTTCTGCATTTGTTTTCTGTCTATAATTCTTCAGTCTGTCTGTCTATCATCGATTTATCTACCACTTACTCATCAAATGTTTTATTTTTCTTTCCTTGTTGCATATTTTTTAAACTCATTCATTCAAAAGGAAAAGTGTGACTATTGTTCTCCCTAATGTACAGAATATCAGACATACTGTATTTACAAATCATATTCAATACTAAGCTGACAGTATTTAAGGATATAGATATAAGCATAGATATAGATACAGGTAATATATAGAGAGATAGAAGTAGAGACAGAGAAAGTGAGAATGAGAGAGAGAGAGAGAGAGAGAGAGAGAGAGAGAGAGAGAGAGAGAGATAATTACATGCAATAACAATTAGAGAAAAAAAAAAGATAGCCTGAGTCAGAAAGCAAGGATGGGACTATGGGACAGTTTAGAAGAAAGGATAAGAGCAATGTAATTATATTATAATATCAAAATTACAAAAGTATAGAATAATTGAAAATGAACATTTTCTGTCATTTTCCAGGATGGACTTTTCTCTCATTGGAAGACAGCTTTCTTGTGACAATTCAAAGGGAAATGTTATAGCATAACAAAATGAGCTTAAATCTCTGTAATAATGATACAAAATGAGAAAGGGAGTATCTAAAACAACAGCAATGTGAGAACTGAAGAGCTACATAAATCACCCACATTATGTGGAAAAATTAGCAAACAACAAATATCAAAATACAGACTTCATGAAACCAGACAGGGACAGTTACTAAATCCTAGAATCCTACTCTGTCTTTAAGGCATTATTTGCTGATCCATGGATGTGGTGACTTTATGAATCACTGAGGAATGTTGTTAAATCCTCTTCAGACACAGTGTTAACACAGTGGTAACATGATCTCCCACTTTCTACATACATTGGAGAGATCAGAAAAGAGGGAATTGTTAATATTCTGGTGGCTCACTTACAAAATAACATTATTCTTTCTTCTTATTAAAGACATGTTCATTCAATGTAATGCAATTTCTTTGAAATAGGAAAAGTTACTCATTTTAATGATTATGAAGTTAAAACATACCCAATTTGGGAAGATGAAATCAATCCCACATGGACTCAGATATATTTAGAGTCTGTCAGGTACTTTGTCCTGTTCAATGGCTCTACTTATTTTCGTGGAATTTCATTTTGAAAATTAATCGTTACATGTAATATTTACACTTTTATAAGATGTATTTCTTTTTTCTTTCCAAATTATAATCTAGAAATGATCCATAATGTTCAGATTACACAACAGAGAAAACCTCATTTTATTCAATTTTTCTCTTTTTTTGCTTATCAGAAACTATTTCCAAAAATAAATTGATTTTTACAATCAATGTTTTCTGTTTTTACTTAAAATATTATATAGTTTATTTTCTATTAATATTTATTTATTATGTTTAAATAAATTTAAAATATTCATATATATATATACATATACAGATGCAGATACATACAGGATTTAAAAATATTTGGCTAGAATATGCATGTTTCAAATCTGTTTTCACTTACCTCCCCCTTTAGCAGTAGAAAGCCATGCAGTTAGGAAGATGTTGAATAATAGCAACATGCTAGAGAACCTCATGCTCTAAAGCTTAAAGCTTCAGATATGGTTGTGCTTCTGGGAAACCCGTCACTAACAGTGTTGTGTATGACACTGAATTTCAGTGTATTACTATCATCAAGTTTGGTAAATATCAAAGTTCAAAAGGGAGGGGCAAAACAAACAATATCCAATCAATGATTTCACAATAACAAGTTAATTATTTTACATTTATTAAGCAATGTAATATCATTCAATTTTTGTGCCAGTCTCCTAGTCAGTCAGATTGTTATTCAGAAATGAAGATAAGAGAATAAATTTTTTTTTCTTCTAAAACATAATAGCTGATTAGGCCAGTTGGTTGATTTTCTTCTTTATAAGTTTACAGGGCCACTTCTGGTACAATGATTACTAGTCCTCAGACAGAAATTTTCAGAACAGATCCATCTTAGAGTCATTTGGACCCTGTAATGTGAAATACACCATTTAGAATTATCTTCCTCTTGGGGACAACAAAGTGCCATAGAAATGGTCCTCAATATCTTAAGTTCTATTAGCTAATCTTGACCAAAAACTCCAAAGGGTGCGTAACTTGTCTAGTATTATTGTGTTTGTTAGATGGTTTTGGTTTTGGAAATGTGCATTCATATATAGAATTGTATACACACACATACATACACACACACACACACACACACACAAACATATTTTTTTGGGTGAGAAGTTAATAATATGGTTTCTTATGACTTTCCCATGCTTATTTACTGCTAATTCAATGTTCTTCCACTTGTAGTTTTCTCCATCCACTTCCCTAAGTTCATCCTCCTCTACTTTTTTCTGTTTCTCCTGTTAAATTATTTGTATCCTGCTATTCTCCTTTCTGATGCTCACACACCCTACTACACTGGAAATGGTTTATATTTACCTTTATGGTTCCTGAAGTTGATCCAGCATATAGACTCGCCTGGGAAGATTTAGAGCTAGGAGTCGCCAGTAAGGGAGATCATGTGAAGTTTGTCTTCATGGGTCTGGGTTACTACACTCCGTATGATCGTTTCTGGTTCATCCATTTACCTAAAAATCTTATGATTTCACTTTTCTTTATAGTTGAGTGGTATTCCATATTGCATATGTCAGGCATTTTCATGATCCACTCATCATTTGAAAGGACATTCCTGTTGTTTGCATTCGCTCTCTGTTGTGAAAAGAGCAGCAATGGACATAGATGAGCAAGGGTATATGGGATAAGATGTCAACCGTTTCGACCTATGTCAAGGCATGGTACTGCTCCATCATGAAGTAGAATTATTTTAGACATATTGAGAATTCTCTGTATTGATTTCCATGGTGGCTGCACCAGTTTGCAATATTATAAAAGTCTCATGAGGTTTCCCTTTTCTCCAGAATTTGTTGTCAGGGTTTTGCTGTTCTTTTGGCATTGGTGGTAGTTGGTAATCTTCGCAATGTTGAGAAAGAAACATGAAATCACAAAAGTTGTTTTGATATACATCTTTCTAATTGCTAGGGTTCAAGGTTTGTTTGAGAAATTTGTTAGCCATGTTCTTCTTTTATCTCTTTTCTTTTTATTAATCTTCTTTCATTTAATACAATTCAAGAAGAACCTCTTACCCCTCCACTCCTCCAGTTCAGCCTCCACCTCCCCTTTCCCCAGATCCACTGCTTTTTCATTATCCTTCAAAAAAGAACAGGAATCTCAGAAGTATCATCTAAACACAGCATAACAAGATGCAATAAGACTTGACAAAAATCCTTTCTTTTTTTTCTTCTGTGTGCTCTCTCTGTACAGATCCTGGACTTTTTTTTTAATTGGACATATTTCTGTATGGTTTATTCTGTGCTTTCTGAGTTATTTTTGTATTTTGGATATTAATCTTTTCTCACATGTATCACTAAAAAAGATCTACCTCCCTTGGTATTCGTCCACTGATTGTTTCCTGGGCGGTGCAAAAGACTTTTAGGTTTTAGAAACTCCTCATGACAAGTATTGGACTTAAATACTGTACAAATGGAGTCATATTCAGAAAGTCCTTTCACTCACCTCTATTATAGGACATTGCCTATCAGTTCGTCTAGACATGTAAGTGTTTCAGTGTTTAGACTTAGGTTTGTGATACATCTGGAATAGGTATTTGAGAAACATGCTATGTATCAGAGTTTGCACAAGATCTTTCTAGGGCCTCTGCCTGTCATGGTCATTACTGAGAAGTCAGGTGTTATTTTAATGTGCCTGCCTTTATGTGTGAGTGAGTCTTTTTACCTTTCAGTTTTAAAATACTCTCTGTAATGTATAAATTTTATGCTTTAGTGGTTAGACATCATGGGGAGTTCTTTTTCTGGAACTCTCTATTGTTTTCCTGTATGACTATTGTATCCTGTTAAGCATCTTTTTATTTATATTAGGAGATATTTTCTTTTGTGTTTTGTTAAGAATATTTTCTCCTTTTGATAACTAATCATACAGAAATATATTGGATACTGTATAAGTTGTGCATTGATTTGTAATCTTTTTAATTTTCTTTTTAGGATAAATATTTCCTTTGGGATTTCCATCTCTTCTATCTTGTCTTCAAGACATGAATTTTTCTCTTTATTCTGTTGATTTTCATTTTGAGCTTAAAGTCAGTTTGACCCTTTGTTTGTAAATCTATTTCTCTGTTAAATTCTACTTTCATATTTAGAATTATTCTTTGCAATTTCACTTAACTGTGTGTTGTTTTTGCTGTTTTAATTTTGTCATTTATTCATATCTTTTAAAAGAATCTTTAACATATTCATAATTGCCAATTTTAAGGTCTTGTTTTATGCTTCAGCTAAATTGCTGTTCTTAGGGACTGCTACAATAGGGCTGTTAACTTCTGGAAGAAGCATGTGGCCTTAGTTATTCATGTTTGTATTTCTGTTCTAGGATCTAAGCATCTCGTTTTGTAACAGTGGAATTGCTTCTTGTTTCATCATATCCTCGTACTTCATGTCTGTGCAGGAAGTAGGCACATCCTTTCCCACTAGGCTATCGGTTAGACTCTGTGATTTTTCTCAATGAACCAGCTATTATTATTTTTTTGTTGTTGTTGTTTTGATTCTTTACATTGATCTCTTTGTTTCTAGTTGATTGATTTCAGTCCTGAGTTTATTTCCTGTCACTTAATTCTTTAGATGTATATTCTTTTTTTTACTTCTAGTACTTTCACATATACTTTTTATTTGTTAGTATTAAGAATTCTCTAATTTTGAAGGCATTTACTGCTATGAATGTTCCTCTAAGCATTGCTTTCATTGTGTCTGAAAAGTTGTGCCCTCATTTTATTGAACTGTAGAAAGTCATGAATTTCTTTTTTTTATTTCTTCCTTGACCCAGTTTCTGTGAGTATGTGGGCTTTCTGATGTGGTTGAAGTCCAGCTTTAATCCATGGTTGTCTGATAGGATACAAGGAGTTATTGCAATTGTCTTGTTATGGCTTGCTTTTGTGATAGGGTTTATAGTCAGTCTTGGAGAAGGTTCCATGAGATACTGAAAAGAAGAAGTTATAGTCTTTTTGTTTGGGTGACATGTTCTTTAGGTATCTGGTAGATCCAATTGATTCATAACCTCTATTAATTTCAAAATTTCTCTGTTTAATTTTTGTCTTGAAGACCTGTCAATTGGTCAGAGTTGAGTACTGAAGTCTCGCACTACTAATATGTAGAGTTTAATGTGTGGTTTAATCTTTAGGAATATTTGTTTTTTAAATATGTGGTGGCCTTGAATCTGGGGCATAGACACTCAGAATTGAGATTTTTTTGGTGGATTATTGCTTTGATTAGTAGTAAACGTCCTTCCATATTTCTTTTGATTAGTTTTGATTCAAAGTCTATTTTATCAGATAGTATAATGGCTCCTGTAGCTTGTTTCTTGAGTCCATTTGCTTGGAAAAAATTTTTTTTTAAGCTCTTCAGTCTGAGGTAACGTCTCTTTGTTGCTGAGTTGTGTTACTTGGATACAGAAGAATACAGAAGAAGGTCCTGTGTATGCACTCTGTTATCCTGGGACTTCTTTAGAGGAATTCAATTCATTGATGTTTAGAGATATTAATGGCCAATGATTGCTAGTGCTAGTTCCTGTTTTTTTGATGGTGGTAGCACTGTGTGTGTGTGTGTGTGTGTGTGTGTGTGTGTGTGTGTGTGTATGTGTACAGCTCTTCTTTGCTTTCACTGGTATGGGACTATCTATTTCTTCAGATTTCTTACATGTGGTTACCTTCCTTCCTTTAAAGCTTTTCGTTTAGTATCTTCTGTGTGGCTGGAGTTGCAGAAAGACATTACTTAAATTTTGTTTTGTCATGAATATCTCATCCTTTTTCGGAGGATTTTTAAT
This sequence comes from Grammomys surdaster, assembly GCF_004785775.1. Lineage (NCBI taxonomy): Eukaryota > Metazoa > Chordata > Mammalia > Rodentia > Muridae > Grammomys > Grammomys surdaster. The sequence goes on along the minus strand of NW_021622535.1, from coordinate 59,951 downwards.
GTCATAACCACCAAACTTATAACCAAGGACATTTTGATAATTAAAACAATTCAAAGGAATTAACTCAGTCTAAACAAATATCATTATGTTTGTAGACAGTGGTTCTTAACTGTCTTCTGCCTGGTTCTTGTACTAGATCAAGGCCTAAGTTTTTACTGTCTGAGATAAAATTATTCTCCTTATTTCCTGCTCTTGACCTGCAATTTAGGATCAAAAGCCTCAATTTATTTATTTATCCATGTATTCTTAAATTTTCCCTACTATGGAGATTAATATCCTTCCTTGTTTAACTTCCTGTCTTTTCCTATTTATTTAACATCAATTACATTCCCTTCTACAAAAGGTATTAGCCTATTACCAGGCTCTAAATTTGTCATACCAGGCTAAGCAATCCCAGAATCTCCATGTAGACCACATTCAAAGAAACCAAGTGCTGCCCTGGCATAGACCTTTTCAAATTTCTTTTTTTTGGAATTGTCAATCATTTTTGTTTATTGTTTCCATATTAAACATCATTTTATCATGATTACAATAATACATGTTGATTTTTAAAACACAGAATTTAAAATAAAATAATCTATACACTGTCCTCTATAAATGAGTCAGATGGGCTTTTAAATTGCTCTCCTCAGGAGGTTATCAATAAGCCAATTCCAGTGATTTTTCAAACATAATGCAAGAATTTTGTGTGAGGCAGTTAAGTAATGTTTAATTACTCTATATGGCCACTAGATAGCAGTATAAGCCTGTGAACTCTAATGTGAAGGCGCCCTTAAATAAATTATGTTTGATAATGACTTTCATCAAATATCAACAGAAGGCAAAGTCTGGGGCAAAAAGTCAGTGGTTTGGTTTTTTTTTAACACTGAAATTATTCCACCATGGTTTGCAATTTAACTTTTCTGAAAATTAAACTGTATTCTGGAAGTCAATTTTAAATATAAAGCTTTTAAATATCTTTATCATTTTAAAGCATTCTTTTAAAGGATTTTTCTCATTCATTCTCTTGGATCTCTGTGCCTCAGTTCTATAGCCTATATTTGAGATCAAAGGCCTGGGTTTCCTTGTTCTACTTATACTTAAAAACACTTAAACAATTACCATTATACTCCCTTCTATCCTTAAAAACAATTAAATCAAATTTCATTCATCTCTATCCTTTGAATAACTGCTTGTTGAAGGACAGTGGCCGCTACCATTTACATCTGTTTCCCTTCTGAGCAGCTTGATGGTTTGCACAGCGTGGACTCCCAGAATCTCTCAGTTCAAACTCTCTGTGTCTACCAGAGGCCTTTAATAAGAGTCTAGGGGGTAAATCCCCTCCATCTGCTGTGTACCTTTGTTCTAGTTCAGAACCTGCACAGCTAAGGGAGGAACAATATGGTTTGGCTCAGCTCTGCTAAGAAACCAATTCTTCCCACCCCCTCCTAATCTCTCCTCATGGTGTATGTTTTCCATTTGAGATTTTCAATTACTTTTTAAAAGTGAGCACAAGCTTAACACATTGAGTGCCATCTGTTCTGTTAATTTATTAATTGGCTATATGCTGACAGCAGGTGTATATACATCCTCTATACCTGATGAATGCTTTGGACTAATGAATGAAAGACACACACATGCTGGCTTATTTTAAATATGCCCTAAACAGCTCAATGGTTGGGCACTTCCAAAGCTTCTTGAAGCTAACACACTCTTCCTTCTGATATTCCTGAATGATTACTTACTAAAATCTACATTCTAACTTAGTCACCTGCACCCACATGGGCAGCCCTCTCTTGCTCTACTCTCAAGGCTCCTTCACATGGTCATACTTTCTGCCTTCTCCATCTGTCAAGACTAATCTTTCTACTTCCCTGTAAATGTGATTCTAAAACTTTCCCCCGAGGTTAGTGCTTTGTCCAGGAAATCTACAGCCCCCACCACCCCCCATCTCTCTGCTTAGCCATTGGCTTCTGGTCACTTTATTTACCAATTACAGCCAACTGGTTGCAGGGACTCTCAGCATATGGATGTGCAGATTCCTATGTGATTTGAAGAATTGAATTACACAAATAGCATTGGAACCAATCCACAACAGCCTCCCCCATGGTCCATATGTACAAAGATGTGAGTCACAGCTAATGACACTCCATTGATTCTTGGGTATCTTCACTAACTCAAGTTTCTGTCCCTTCCTGGAAATGCCCCCTTCCTCCGCATCCATTGCCAGTTGTAAATTTCCATTCATTCTCATGGTCATCCACTCAAAGCCAAACCCTAATCCCTTCCCAATCACCTCACCCATCCAATTCTCTCCATCTATCTAACTTCCATGACCATTCTATCCCCCCTTCCAAGTGTGACTCAAACATTCTTGCTTGTGCCCTCTTTTTTATCCAGCCACCTTAGGTCTGTGGAGTGTAGCATGGCTATCCTGTGTTTTAGACTAGTGTCCACTGATTTTTTTTCATTTTTATTGTAGATTTTATTTATTTACATTTCAGAGATAATCCCCTTTCCTTATTTCCCCTCCCTAGAGCCCCCTATCCATCCTCTGTCCTTTTATTTGCTTTTATTCAATTTGAATTACATGCAAGTATTCAGGTGAGTTCTTGGTTGAGGGACTAGCAATACAACAAATGCAAATAGAAAAGGAACAAGCAAGACAATATACAAATACTCAAAGAACAAGCAAAGCAAAATGTTTACAAAATTGTGTGAACGCTGCCATGATCACTGTTTCTAAGGGTTTATCAGGATGACCAAAATATCTGAGCAAACTTCCCTGTCCAAGCACAAAGCCATTTTCATATCTGAAGTCTACTTCCTTGTTCTAGACTAATATTTAGATCCCTGCCTGAAATGACTTCTGTGTTCTGGCCTAAAATTTAGGTTGCTGCCTGAAATTACTTCTTTGTTCTATCCTAATATCAGATTCCTGCCTGAAGCCTACTTCTTTGTCCTTGGCCAACGTCATATTTCTGCCAAGCAGTCCCAAAGACTCTCTACCTCTCTCCCTTTTTTATTTTATTTACAAAACTGAGCCTATCTTAGGTCCTTCTGACAAGAATGCCTTCCTTACCCATCATGGAATATGCATTATCAAAGACAATGAACTTATGTCTTAGGTTAATAAGGTTCTATGCAGAAACTTACCCATCCTTGGCTTGCCATCCTGTTAATTTAATAACTCTGTCTGGGGGTTCATTTTCAGGTTCAATCCATGTATTTTGGCTGCCAACATGTTGATGTTGTTAAAGAAAAGAGTTAACACAGTGGGCAGGAATGAATGTATTTCCAGGTCAAAAATCCATGATCAAGCTATATACGCCAGTTTTGAAACTTGACCAAAATAGAAATACTGACATCAGGCCATGAGTAATTTTGTCAGCAGTATCTGTTGCATCAACACCTAGCAGAACAGTATTCTTGAAATTCATAAAATCACTATGTAAAGTTAAAACCTCCAGAGAGTTGTTAGAATAATGCCAAATACACTGTAAGTGTCTTCAAACATTTTCCTAATTACAGTGACTACCACTGTAAATTGTAGAACTAATAGGAACCCAACGTTATTTGGCATGACACTCTAGATGGCTCTTTACTTTTAAATTCTGAACCTCCTTCCAATAATTTGAAGAAGATAAAGAGCATCTATCCATTTTTCCAAATGCCTATCTAAATCCTCTTGTATATTCAAAACTTTAGTAAATTTTTTTGCTAAATGATTAATAAAACTAGCTGTCTTAACTTCTTGTATCAAAGCAATTGCAAAAACAGTGGTGTTAACAATTAAATGGTGTTATACCAGCAATAATCAAGCCCAATACCTTCCTGTTTCTGTTAAAAGCCTGACTCATTTCCTCCAGTACTTGGAGGCTATTTTTAGAATACCAAGGTTGTGTGATACTCAGGGCACTAAAACAAAATCTGGTTGATAGACCTCCATAACTGATATGCCGGATTTCAAAACACAAACACAATTGTAAAGTATACAATCAATGCAATTTACATTAAATAGTGTAGAAGAAACAAAATATTTTATCTTGACAATTATATGAGCCTTAACACAAGTGCTAATACCTGTTTGAAATCCAGATCCTGACCCAACTTTATCTCTTGTTACCATAACATCATAGAGAACTGCAGCTAATTTCCATATATGTCTCTGAAAAAGTCCAGAACCAGACTTCCAATTGAAGACTGTTTTTCCAATATTGGATTGATTTCTAGAACAGTCCATGATTGAGTCTGAATAAGTGGTCACATTTAAGAACAATACAAGAGTAATTACAACTTCTCTTTTTGATTCTCTGTCCCACAAGGTCTAAAAAATTGAGGCCAGCCAGATTATCCCATCAGGGGTATATGTAAGCAATGGTGGGTCGGGAACTTATGTCCAATACAGCTTCCAGTCACCATTGTCAGGGAACCCAGCAAGCTCATAAGTCAGCATCATTCTTGTCTTGGCCTCAGCATGTCTCAAATATTGCTCTGGCAGCCACCATGCTCCTTCAACATCCTGCAGAAAAAACAGAAACATGCCCTCTTCCCCATATTCAATACCTGATTGGGTTCATGCCTTATGCCAGTAAGTAGATCCTTCCCTTACACCTATGCATAAGTATGCCTAGGTGTAGTGTACCATACACATTCAGTAGAAAGTTTCTTGGCATCCAAATTGTTTTAGAGGAAGTAAAAAAAAAACATGATTTAAATAAATTTGTTGTATATGGGGATATATCTCCCAATTTTTAATTTATGAAGATATTGTTTTAAGTTCCAGGGGACTCTTTCTCAGTCTCTTGTCCTTCAACATCTTAAGGAATCCCAGTAGTATGGGTAATCTTAAATTGCTGTCAAAGTGTCTCAAATGATCCAGTTCAATAGCCAGTTCCATTACCTTTTTGTTTGTTTTTCTTTTTCAAAAAATAATTGGATACTTTATTTATCTACATTTCAGATGTTATCCCATTTCCCCATTTCTCCTCAGGAACCCTTAACCCATCCTCCCTACTCTTATTTTTATGAATGTGTGCCCTTACCCACCCATCGTCTCCCACCAACCTGCCCTCTATTTCCCGAACCTCAGTGGGACATCCAGCCTTCAAGGGACCAAGGCCTTCCTTTCCCACTGATGCCTGAGAAGTCCATCCTCCTCAACATATACAGCTGGAGACATGGGTCCCTCCATGTGTGTTCCCAGGCTAGCTGATTAGACCCATGGAGCTCTGGTTAGTTGTTATTGTTGGTCTCTCCATGGGGCCACAAGCCCATTCAACTCTTTTAGTCTACACACTAGATCCTTCACTGGGGACCCTGTGATCAGTTTGGTGGTTAGCTTTGAGCATCCCTTCTTTATATGTCAGGCTCTGGGAGTGTCTCTCTTGAGACAGGTATATCAGGTTCCTGTCAGCATGCACTTCCAGATATCCACAACAGTGTTTGCATAGGGTGATTGTATCTGGGAGGGATCTCCAATTAGAGTTGACTCTGGATGTTGCCCCACACTTTGTCCCATATTTGCCTCTATGAGTATTTTGTTATTCCTTCTAAGAAGTACTGAAGCATCCACATTTTCTTTCTTTTTCTTGGGCTTCATGTGGTCTGTGAGTTATGTCTTGGGTATTGTGAGATTTTGGGCTGATATCCACTTATCAACGAGTATAAATCATGTGTTCTTTTGTGATTGGTTTACCTCACACGGGATGATATTTTGTAGTTCCATCCATTTGCCTAAGAATTTCAGGAATTTGTTGTTTTTAATAGCTGAGTAATACAGTAAATGTACCACATTTTCTGTATCCATTCCTCTGTTGAAAAACATCTGGGTTCTTTCCAGCTTCTGGCTACTATAAATTAGGCTGCTATGAATGTAGTGGAGATGTGTCCTTGTTATATGTTGGAGCATGTTTTGGGTACATGCCAAGTAGTGATATCACTGGATCCACAGGTAATATTATGTCCAATTTTCAGACGAACTGATAGACTGATTTCCAGAGTGGTCATACAAGCTTACAATCCCACCAAAAATGAAGGAGTATTTCTCTGTCTCCACATCCTTGCCAGCATCTGCTGTCATCTGAGTTTTTAATCTTAGCCCTTCTGACTGGTGTGAGGTGGAATCTCAGGGTTGTTTTGATTTGCATATTCCTGATGACTAATGATGTTGAACATTTCTTTAGGTGCTTCACTGTCATTCAATATTCCCCAGTTTATGTGTTAATTTTATAATCAGCCACTTTGCTGAAGTTGTTTATCAGGGTTAGGAGTTCTCTGGTGGAAGTTTTGAGGTCATCTGCAAATAGTGATATTTTGACTTCTTCCTTTCCTATTTGTTTCCTTTTGTCTCCTTTTGTTGTCTAATTGCGCTCTGGCTAGGATTTCGAGTACTATATTGAATACATAGGGAGAAAGTAGGCAGCCTTGTCTAATCCCTTATTTTAATGGTATTACTTTCTGTTTCCATTTAGTTGGATGTTAGCTACTTGTTTGCTGTATATTGCTTTTACTATGCTATGTATTGGCCTTGAATTCCTGCTCTTTCCTAGAATTTTACCATGAAAGGGTGTTCAATTTTGTCAAATGCTTTCTCAGCATCTAGTGAGATGATCATGTGGGTTTTTCTTTGAGTTTGTTTATATATTGGCTTATGTTGATGGATATCTGAATACTGAACCATTCCTGCATTCCAGTGATAAAGCCTACTTGATTATGATGGATGATTGTTTTGATGCGTTCTTGGATTTGGTTTGCAATAATTTTATTGAGTATTTTTGCATCAATATTCATAAGGGAGATTGGTCTGAAGTTCTCTTTCATTGTTGGGTCTTTGCCTGGTTTTGGTATGAGCATAATTGTGACTTCATAGAATAAATTGGTTAGTGTTCCTTCTGTTTCTATTTTGTGGAATAGTTTACAGAGAATTGGTATTAGGTCTTCTTGGAATGTCTGATAGAATTTTCCACTAAAGCCATATGATACTGGGCTTTTTTATGATAGGGAGACTTTTAATGACTGCCTGTTTTTCTTTAGGAGTTATAGGACTGTTTAAGTGGTTTATCTGATCCTGACTTATCTGTGGTGTCTGGTATTTGCAGAGGAAATTGTCCATTTCATACAGATTTTTCAGTTTTGTTGAGTATAGGCTTTTGTAGTAGGATCTGATGAGTCTTTGAATTTCTTCAGTTTCTGTTATTATGTCTCCCTTTTCAGTTCTGATTTCATTAATTTTGATACTGTCTCTGTGCCCTCTGGTAAGTCAGGCTAAAGGTTTATCTATCTTGTTGATTTTCTCAAAGAACCAGCTCCTGGTTTCATTGATTCTTTGTGTAGTTCTTTTTGTATCTACTTGTTGATTTCAGCCCTGAGTTTTAGTATTTCCTGCAGTGTATCCTTTCGGGTGCATTTGATTCCTTTTGTTCTAGAGCTTTCAAGTGTGCTGTCAAGCTGCTAGGGTGTGCTCTTTCCAGATTCTTTTTGTAGGCACTTAGAGTTATGAATTTTCCTCTTAGCACTGCTTTCATTATGTACCATATGTTTTGATATGATGTGTCCTCATTTTTTTTAATTCTAAAAAGTCTTTAATATCTTTATTTCTTCCCTGACTAAGTTATCACTGCATAGAGCATTATTCAGTTTCCATATTTATGTGAGCTTTCCATTTATTTTATCATTTTTGAACACAAGCCTCAGTCCATGGTGATCTGATAGGATGCATGGGATTATTTCAATATTCCTTTAGCTGTTGAGGCCTGTTTTGTGACTGATTATATGGTCAAATTTTGAGGAGGTATCATAAGGTGCTTAGAAGAAGGTATATTCTTTTGTTTTTGGATGAATTGTTCTATAAATACCTGCTAAAACCATTTGTTTCATAACTTTTCTTAGTTTCACTGTGTCTCTGTTTATCTTCTGATTCCAAGATCAGTCCATTGATGAGAATGGAGTGTTGAAGCCCCCCACTATTATTGTGTGAGGTGCAATGTGTGCTTTGAGCTTTAGTAAAATTTCTTATATGAATGTTGGTGCCCTTGCATTTGGTGCATTGGTGTTCAGAATTGAGAGTTCATCTTGGTTGATTTTTCCTTTGCTGAGTATGAAGTATCCATTTTCATATTTCTTGTTAGCTTCTGGTTGAAAGTCAATTTTATTTGATATTAAAATGGCTACTCCAGATTGTTTCTTGGTACCATTTGCTTGAAAACTTGTTTTTCAGCCTTTTGTTCTGAGGTAGTGTTTGTCTTTGTCACTGAGGTTCATTTTCTGCATGCAGCAAAATGCTGGGACCTGTTTAAGTATCCATTCTGTTGGTCTATGTCTTTTCATTGGGGAACTGAGTCCGTTGATGTTAAGAGATATTAAGGAGAGGTGATTTTTGCTTCTTGTTATTTTTGTTATTAGAAGTGGAGGTATGTTTGTGTAGCTATTTTCTTTTGGGCATGTTGGAAGATTTCTTTCCTGCTTTTTCTAGAGTATAATTTCCTTCCTTGTGTTGATACTTTCCCTCTGTTATCCTTTGTAGGGCTGGATTTGTGGGAAAATATTGTGTAAATTTGGTTTTGTCATGGAATATCTTGGTTTCTCCATTTATGGTAATTGAGAGTTTTGCTGGATATAGTAGCCTGGGCTGGTATTTGTGTTCTTTTATGGGTCTGTATGTTATCTGTCCATGATCTTCAGGCTTTTATAGTCTCTGGTGAGAAGGCTGGTGTAAGTCTTATAGGTCTGCCTTTATATGTTACTTGACCTTTTCCCCTTATTTCTTTTAATATTCTTTCTTTCTTTTATGGATTTGGTGTTTTGATTGTTATGTGACTAAGAGAATTTCATTTCTGGTCTAGTCTACTTGGGCTTCTCTAGGCTTCTTGTATGTTCATAGGCATGTCTTTCTTTAGGTTAGGGAAGTTTTCTTCTATACTTTTGTTGAAGATATGTACTGGCCCTTTAAGATGGGAATCTTCACTTTCTTCTATACCTATTATCCTTGTGTTTGGTCTACTCATTGTGTCCTGGATTTCCTGGATGTTTTGAGTTAAGAACTTTTTCATTTTGCATTTTCTTTGACAGTTGTGTCAATATTTTCTATGGTATCTTCTGCACCTGAGATTCTGTCTTCTAGCTCTTGTATCTTGTTGATGATGCTTGCATCCATGACTCCTGATCTCTTTCCTAAGTTTTTTTTTTCTCCTGGGTAGTTTCCCTTTGTGATTTCCTTACTGTTTCTACTTCTGTTTTTATGTCCTGAATAATTTTATTCAGTTCCTTCACCTGTTTGGTTGTGTTTTCTTGTACCCCTTTAAGGGATTTTTGTGTTTCCTCTTTAAGGGCTTTTATCTGTTTACATGTGTTCTGTATTTCTTTGAGGGATTTATTTCTGTCCCTTTTAAAGTCTTCTATTATCATCATGAGAAGTGACTTTATATCTGAATCTTGCTTTTCTGTTGTCATGATGTACTCAGGAGTTGTTATGGTGGGAGAATTTGGTTCTGATAATGCCAAGTAACCTTGGTTTCTGTTGCTTATGTTATTTTTCTTTCCTTTCAACTTCTGGTTATTTCTAGTGCTACCTTCACTCATTGTATCTGATTGGAGTCTGACTGTCCTGTTTTCTTGCTTGTGTCAGAACCCCTCAGAGTCCTACTGTCTATGAAATCCAGTGATCCTGAGATCTCATTTCTCATAGCTCTTGAGAGTCAGGCTGATACCTTAGTACTAGGTGCAGGTGAAGACCGAATGGGTCCCATGTCACTGATCTTCAGGGAGTTCCTGCCCCCTGCAAGTCCCAAATTACTCCCTGTTTGGGGGAGGGAGGTTGTGGCCTACTCACTTACACTCCTGGGCTTGTTGGAGCTTCTGGGAGTTCAGCCTCCTTTTAGTTTGGGGGGTATTGGACGCAGAGCTGATGCCTTAGGACTGCTCCAATCACAGGTGCAGACTAGAAGGGTCCTAATATCTACTTATAATGGAAAACTTACCGGGCATGTTATTTTTGGGACTGGGTTATTTCAGTCATAAGGATATTCTCAAGATCCATCTATTTGTCTGCAAGATTCATGATGTCATTGTTTTCATAGCTGAATAGTATTCCATTGTGTTGATGTGCCACATATTCTTTATCTATTCTTCAGTAGAGGGATTTCTATGTTGTTTCTAGTTTCTGGCTATTATGAATGAAGCTGCTATGAATATAGTTGAGTAAGTGTCTTTGTGGGAATGTTGGATCATCTTTTGGGGATGCCCAGGAGTGGTGTTTCTGGGTATTGAGATAGAAGATTACCGGTTTTCTTAGAAACCCTAGTACTTTTGATTGATTTTGTTTGAAAGTCTATTTTATTAAATAATAGAATGGATACTTCAGGTTGCTTCTTGAGTCTGTTTACGTGGAAAACTATTCTCTGACCTTGTCATGTCATGAGAAGATTTAAATTATGAATAATAGCAATAGAAGAAGGTGAAGATTCCCAGATTCAAGTCCTAGAAAATATTTTCAGCAAAATTATAGGACAAACTTTCCCAAGCTAAAGAAAGAGATACCTATAAACATACAAAAAGCTTATTAATTATCATTTAGACTTGATCAGAAAAGAAAATTTTCTGCACACATAGAAATCAAAGTGTAAACTCTGCAGAAGAATGAAAGACTATTAAGAGCTACAAGGAGAAAGGGGGGCAGGTAACGTATATAGGCAGACCTACCAGAATTATGACTGATTTCTCAACAGAGATTCTAAAAACAGGAAGAGCATGGACAGATGTCCTGTAACCTGTAAAAAAAAGCCACAGGTGCTATCTTAGACTACTGAATTCTTCAAAACTCTCAATCACAATGGATGGAGTAAACCAGATATTTCAAGACAAATCAAAATTCCAATAATATCTACCCACATTTCTAGTCCTGAAGAAAATACTAGAAGGAAAACTCCAACCCAAGAGGGATAACTACACCCAAAATTCCATTTCAGCAAAAATGAGGAGAGTACACACACACACACACACACACACGCACACGCACACGCACACGCACACACACTAACACCAACAACATGAAAATAGCAGGAAATAACAATCACTGATTATTTCTCTCAACACCAATGGTCTGAGTTCCCCATAAGAAGACAGAGATTAACAACTGATTGGATCCATTATTGTGCTTCACACAAGAAATATACCTCAGCTATAAAAATAAATATTCCATCAATCTTAGAATTCTTTTAGAGTTCTCATTTTCTCTGACTGATGTGTCAACTTCTTCTATAATATTTTCTATTCTTTAGATTCATGCTTCTGTTGTATTCTCCTGGTGATGCTTCTGTATGTCATTTCCTGTTCTAATTTCTAGGTTTTACAACTCCAGGATTGTCTTGGTTTGTCTTTTCTTTATTTCTTTAATCTCCATTTTCAGGTCTTGAACAGCTTTGTTTATCTCTTTCTCTTGTTTGATTATATTTTCCTGCATTTCTTTAAAGGATTATTCATTTCTTCTTTAAAGATGTCTATTATCTTCATAAGATTAGATATAAAGTTATTTTCTTGTGAGTCAGGTATGGTAGGACATTTAATGATTGCTGTTGTAGAATTTCTGAGTTCTGGTGCTGCCATATTGCCTTGGCTATTGTTGACTGTGTTTTAAAACTGGCCTTTCATTACCTGGTTGTCCCTTGTTTTGACAAGCCTGGTAATCCCTAATGAGGTCAGGTCTCCAGGATTGCAGGTAGATCTTGTAACACCTATTTCAGCAGGTCTCTGATATTCCTGATAGAGCTAGTTGTTGTTGGTGGTAGCAGGCAGAGATGTTAGATCCTGATGACTTAAGGCTATTGGTTGTCCTGGGTGAGGGCAGGCCTCAGGTAGAGGTGGTGTTTCCTGATGGTTGCAAGCCTCTGTTTGTTTTGAGCAACACTATGTCCCAGGTATTCAGATAAGGTTATGGACTGAGAAATTAAATGTAGAGGGGGCAGGGAATCCTGTTTGGGATGGCAGGAAATTGGAGTAGGAGTCTCTTCATTTATCTAGGAATATGGTTATAGTTGTAGGCTGGATGATGGAGTGCAAAGGGGGCACAAGTCCTTATATGTGTGTGTGTTTTAAGATTTTGTTTATTTTATGTGAGTGCACTGTTGTTGTCTTTGGAGACACCAGATGAGGTCATGGGATCCCATTACAAATGGTCATGAACCACCATGTCTTTGCTGGGAATTAAAATCACAGCCTCTGGAAGAACAGTCAGTGCTCTTAACCTCTTAGTCATTTCTATAGCCCCACTATGTGTGGTTTTGAAAGCTTTTTTCCTTTGTTATTCTGTTTTGTGTTCGTTTGAATTTTTCTTTTGGCCAGTTTATTTGCTTTTTAAAGAGACAGAAATTTCTTGGTGTTGGCTGGATGTGAGTGTATGAATGATCTTGAGGAAGTGGACTGAGAAAGCCATGATCACAATATACATATAAAAATATTTTTTCAATGAAAAAGAAGGCTCTCAATACATTTCCTAAGAAATTAAATTTGGTGGTCAGAGAAAGTGTGAGGTGTAGGTGACCAGTGGGTCAGAGTGTGCCAACCCTAGCTATCACATGTCACTATTAATGCCCAATGTGTTAGAGCAGGGGGAAGAAAATTCTTCATTGTTTATGTTATGATGAGTAGAGTCCAATAGCAAGCCAAGAGCTCTCTTTCAAATGGAGAATACATTGTTTGTAAGCGATGGTAGGGTTTTGCTCTAAAATCCTGAAGGTCTATTCTGTAATTCACCCTGATAGGGTTATTTTGTAATTCATCAGGGACTCAAGTTATCATGTAGCAAAAGGTTGAGATCCAAGTGTTGTAAAATGCTTCCTGTTAGACATCAACGTGGTTGAATGGTTCAGTATGAGTATATTCAGATATTCATTGTTTGACATTGTAAAGAGGTATCCATAAAAACACAAATATTTTTAAAGATGAAGTTCACTGTGTAGAATATTAGCTATTCAGAAGAATGTTTTGTATACCTTTTGCAAGGATGTGCATGCTACTTTTCTTAGGTACCATGTCATACATGCATTTCACAAATTCAATTACTTATATTCATTGGTGATGTGAAGTGTGTCAGTTAGATTTTATGTTCTGGAGAAATAATATAACCTTATAAATTAAGACAATATGTCTAATATATCAATCAAGTATAATGTTGCTGTGTTACTTTTCTATCCGATAAACCCACATTTAATAGAAGACTTCATGGTTAATATACTTAAGTGTATTTTTCCTTTACTTCTATAAATATGTTTTTATATTAAATTTATTACACAGAGACCTATTTGTTAGATGTATTTAATGAATTTACTTTATATTTCACAATCTCTTATATTTTCCTTTAATATTTTTTAATTTAATTTTTATTTTGTCTGATGGGAATAACCATTTTTCTGTCTTTTAGTTCCCATCACGATGAACTGTCTTTTTCATTCCTCTGCTACAGTCTTAATGGAGATCCTACCTAACATTTATTTGATGTTTCCACATCACCTTTATGATAGTAAGGACAATGGAGTTTTCTGGGAGATTGGATTAGATGGTTTTTTTCTTCACTAATGGAGTTAGTTCCAATACAAGCAAAGCACACAGTATTTCTTTGTCATGATTCTACCATGTGGCAGCACACAGAAAAGAGAAGGCAAACATTGGTAAGACACCTAGTCTTATGTCTTTATCTGTTGTCGATCTTCCTTAAGTGGTTCTCAAACTATGGGTTGTGTTGTCATTAGGGATCAAACAATAATTTCATAGATGATGCATATCAGATAACCTGAATATCATATATATATATATATATATATATATATAGTATATATGTGTGTGTGTGTGTGTGTGTGTGTGTGTATATATATATATATATATATATATATATTACTACTAATTATAGTACCAAAATTAGAGGAAGGAGTTTTTTGTTGTATCTGGTGTCCTTCGCCACCAAAAAGAAGTAAAATGTTTAGTGGGCCTATTTTGATTCTAGAGAAAACACATTCCTCACTTAGGTATACTACTCTGATACATATACTAATTGACTGGTAGATTTTGGTCAGGCCTAAAACGGGATAAATCTCTTCCAAAGGTCTAGGCAGATGTGAAGACTGATCTACTACTTGTACCATATGATCCAGAAGACTTGTTAGTACTTGAGGTGTCAATGGCAGATAAGAATGCTCCTTGGAGCCTGCCACAGGCACCTATAGGTAAATTACAAAATAGACCTTCGGGATTTTGGAGCAAAATCCTACCACCACTTACAAATAATCTATTCTCCATTTGAAAGAGAGCACTTGGCTTGCTATTGGACGCTACTCATCATGCAACATGAGCAGCCCATAATGACACAAGTGTTATCAGATCAGAAAGTAGGTTGTACATGGCAGCAATTTATTACGAAGTGAGAGATGTATACATGATTGGTTCTGAAGAGCTCCTGAAGGCTGGAACAAGTATATTACATGAAGAAGTTGGCCAAATGATTTTTACTCTGTTAAAATAATGTCAGCAGAAAAGCGTGTACCTAGAGCCTCCTGGTGTGCTGCTTATGATTGATTTGACTGAGAAGGAGAAGACTTAGGCCTGGTTTGCTGTTATTTCTGCATGTTTTACAAGCACCACCCAGAAGTGGACAGGTACACTGTTACAAACCCTTCTAGCAATGCCAAAAGTAATGGGTTAGGGGAAATCTTCACAGAGGCCAAGACTTCAGACAGTCTACATGGTCATATAATTTCTTTGAAAAGAGAAATGGCTAGATGTGCAGTGGTTCACTAAACCATGAGTTGTAGCTAATTTATTGGTTGGATGAGGCTTGAGGAAGATCATGATTGGAAAATTGATGGTAAAGACATCTGAGTAAGAAGCTATATGTAGATAGATCTCTCTAAATTTTCAGAAGTTGTGAAGAAACTTGTGTCCCTTGGAAATATTCATCAATAGGTGACTTTTGCTGAAGTGGCATTCAGTTATCAAGTAGTCTTAATGCCGCTCTGTGGAAAGTTAGCTTTTATTTTTTCACAGACATCTCAGTCATTGCTCAATGTGTTCATTAACAAAATTAAGATGGTGACTGAATGAGGTATACCTATGGGCTTGACAACATGGACTTCTACTGACCAAGCCTGACATGGCTACAACTGTATTCTGAGGTCAAATCTCTCTACAACATAGATCAGTACTGAGCTCCTGATTTGGCCCCATTCCTGGTGGAAACTAGATAGCAACCTCGTGACAGGTTGACTGATATTGGACCATTTCTACTATGGGAAGTTTACCTTATTGTCCTTCTGGTGTAAATACTTATTTTGGTTATAGATTTGCCTCTCCTGTAAGCATTACCTCTGGCAAAACAACCATCTATGAAGTTAAAGAATGCCTTATTCACTATCATGGTATTCTACACTGTATTGCACCCGGCCAAGGCCAATAATCATTGTATCAAATGGTCTTATCTTGTTCCCCATTATTCTGCACTAACTAATCTAATGGAGAGATAAGGCCTTATGTAGACATAGCTACAGTGTAAAATTTTATGGCAACAGCAGGGAGAGCTGTGGCAGTGTTATCCATTGGGCAGATTATATTTTGAATATTCACTAAGATATGATATGGTATCTCTTGTAGCCAAGATCCATGGGTCAAAGATCAAGAGATACAAAACAGAAACTCACTATCACCCTTAGTGATGGTCTAGGAAAAATTGCTTCCTCTTCTAGAGACCATAAGTTCTGCTATCCTAGAAGTTTTGTATGCAGGGTATTGAATATTCCTATAATGATCCACAAAAAAATATTCTAATGGCCTAGTAGTTCAGTATTCCATATGGCCACTCTGGGCTTCTAATGGCCTTTAACAAATAGGGTGAGGAGGAAGGAACAGTTGTAAGTGTGTTGATAAATCCAAATTTCCATGGTAAAATTGGACTGCAACTCCAAAATGGAGGTAAGAAAATTAAATCTTGTATGCATAGAATATTCTTGGATGTCTTTTGATGCTAATATTGTCCTGTGATGAAGGTCAATGGGAATTTACCACGGTCTAATCCAGGGAACATGACAAAGAGCACAGACCTTTCAGGAATTAATATAGGAGTCATTCCTCTAGGAAAAGAGCCAAGACCTGCAGAGGTGCTTGCAGGTTGTGGAGGAAATACAAAATATGTAGTAAAGGAATGTAGCTAAATACAGATGTGCTGATTAAATAAGAATGGCCCACATATACCATGTGGTATAACTCCTGGAACTTTACAAGTGATGCTATTAGGAGATATGGCCTTTTGGAACTAGTTGTAGTATTGTTGGAAGGTGTATGTCCCAGTGTGGGCAGGTTTTGAACTATGTTCAAACTTTGTCCAGTGAGTGTGACACAGTCTCCTTCTGCTGCCTGAGGATCAGGATGTAAAAACTCTCAGCTCCAGCACCTTTGAGATGTCAGGCTTCACATCATAATGATAATGGCAAAACCTCTGAAACAGGAAGCCAGCCCCAATTATAGGTTTTCCTAGACCCTCAACCTAGGACTGATCTTAATACATTCATGTAATCAAAATGGTATAAAAGAAAAAGGAAGAGGGGGTATAGGATAGGGGGTTCTAGGGAGGAGAAATGGGGAAAGATGATGACATCTGTAAATAAATAAAATATCTAATAAAAAATTTAAAATAAGGTTTTCCTTTGTAAGAATTACTGTGGTCATGGTGTCTGTTCACAGCAATAGCAATCTAACTAAGCCATCAACGAAGACAATGTAACCAATTTGAGAAACAAGGATTATAGTTGTTTCATATAATTCATATAATTATAATTCATATAACTCATTCATATAGTGAGTGTTTTGGTTGCCTTTTTGCAACACTTTATTAACTCTTAAGATAACTACAGATTTTATAAATTTGATTATAATTATTGTTATTTTCCTTTAGTATTTTGGGTGCACAATATGTATATATCTGTGGGAGTTTCAATAGCTATGGATCACATAGACTCATGTGCTTGAATGTTTGTCCATAGAAAGTGACACTGTAAGGAGGTGTAGCTTACTAAATATAGGTAGGGTCATGTTGAATGAAGTCTGTCACAGTGGGGGAAGGTTTTGAGGTTGCCTATGCTCAAGTGATGTTCAGTGTGGCACATGGCCTTTTGCTGCTTATGGATCAAAATGCTAATTTGAAGACTGAGTCAATATGTCTTCCACTCACTGTGAATCAGAACTTTACATCAAAAGATATCGTGAAAAATCTGAAAAGTTCTGAACAGAAACAAACATTGAAGATCTTACATTTATTTTTGTGCATTGATATATTTTGTCCCTGAATATATATTTTGGAGTAGGAGTTTTGAATGCACTGCTCTTTCATTGTGAAAACATTATTTAAGGTTACAAATTAAGTGCCATATAACAAAATAGTTTATTCTTACTAGAAGAAATGAGCTTAACAATATTTCAAATGAAAATTGAAACTGTACTAGTAATATGCATGTGCATTTTTAAACAAAGATTCACCCATAAGATTTACTAATAATTGTATTGTGATTTTATACACAAGTAGGATAATTGATGTGACCATCAATGCACCTCGTACGAAGTGGAGGAGTTCCTCTTTGTTTCCTATATCCAGGTTTACACATAAATTCAATATTCTCCCCTGATTTGGAATAAATCTTTTCATTTTCTCTCCATCTGAGGACTATGTTATGTCTTTTCATAATATCTTCTGGTATTACACATGCAACTGAAAGAAAAATTATCAAAGTTCATTAAGTAATACATAAACATACAAAAATAACATCCTTTTAAAATAAACAATTTCCATTTTTTCTGAGAATTAAAAATAAATGCAACATCATTATTCATAACTTCAAAATTAATTCAGCTATTAATTCCTCAACAGAAGTGAAAACTTCAATCATAAATGTTAGTTAACTGGTAAAAGAATCAGAAAAGACAAAAATGGAAAAATCTTGTATATTGAAGTATTGTAAGAATTAATATTGATATAGAAATGTCCACATCTTCTATGGTTACTAGCAGTCTATATGATCCCACAAAGAAATACCAATTACATTTTTTATATTCATATGGGTAAAAATCTAAAATGTATATGGAAGTACAATAGAATGAGTAGATAACTGGAACTAGAGCAGAAAAGAAAATCTGGAATGTCATAATATCTGATTTCAACATACACCAGGAGCCCCACAGTAACTTGAATGCAATAAACCCTCCAGTGAATGAGAAAAGTGATTTGAGAAATGATCTATGCATCTACAATTAACTCATCTTAATAGACTTTCCAAAAACTTAGGTTAGAAAACTGATATCATATTCAATAAACGATATAAGAATAATTGATATCCATATGGAAATGATTAAAATTTATATCTGTCTGTCATTCTGGGCAAAGTCAACTGAAAGTTGGTCAAAGACATCAATGTAAGAACAAACCACTGAAAGTACAAAGAAGCACAACTGGGAAACATTTCATTGGTTTTGGACACTGTGTTTGGATAGGACTCCAAATTAGAAAGTAAAAAGCAAACACTGACCCACGGTTTTTATCACAATGAGGTACTTGTGCATAGCACAGAGCTTAATTAATACAACTAAGAAATTGCTAGACACTTGAATCAAAGTAAATGGTTGTCTATTGTTTGTTTCCAGATATTTACATGGCTTTTATAGGGGTTTCCTATGTCAAAAAAAAGAAGTGAAAATACATTTATTTTGCTTTGTTTTGTTTTGTTTTATTTGATTTAAATTGATTGCTATGGGCATGGTTGGTCTTTTGGAAGTTACAACGCCATTTCCAGTAAATTGATTTTGAAAAAGCTTTGCACTATATGTGTCTTAGGCTATACTTAAATAATTGAAAAGGACTTTAATTTGTTGATAATCTTTAAGTTAATTGTCATTAGTCTGTGGAAAAACACATTTTAAAAGAAAAGTAAGCCGATGAAAACTGGATAAATGAATAGATACTTCTAAAAAAAAAAACCACCTAAATATCATTAGCTATAATTTCATTGTCAAGCCATAATAAAATATCTTCTCACTCAGTTAAAATAGCATCAGAGAAAGGAGCCATTATAATTAAAAATGCTCATGAATGTGTGGTGAAATACAAACAAAACATTGATGGAAATATGACTTTGTGAAATTACTATAGATAACAATTGAGATATCTTAAAAATTTAAAAATATATTTTTACATGTTTTTTATATGTTTCTTCTGGTATGTTCCCAAAGGAAATGAAATCAAATTACTCAAACTGCATGCATATATCTATTGTAAACTGCTAAAGAAGTATACCTAAGATGAAAAAATTGTCTGAACTAATATTAATTGGTGAATTTATAAAGACAACATGGTATATTTAAACATAAAATATTGTCCAGACTTTGCAGATATATTGTATTGTTTTAATTAGAAAAGGGCATTGGAGGACATTAATTCAAATAAACTAAACATAGAAAGACAACACTATTGTATTCTTCCTCACAGAGAAAAGAAAGACTATAATTTCTCTAGAATGCATGACAGTGATTAATAGATGTTATGTGGCTTATCTACGGGAAGGAGATATTGTATGAATTTAATACCTGTAAGATGTACACAGGTGTGATGAATTGAAAAAGAATGGCCTTCATAGACTCAAATATAGATTATTCATTGGGGACTGGTGATACTTGAGAAGGATTAGGAGCTATGGCCTTACTGAACTGGTGTAGCCTTGTTAGAAGATGTATGTCTATAGCTTGCTGCTCCTGCTAAAGCCAAATGTTGAATGCTCAGCTACTTCTCCACCATCAAGTTTGCCTCTGGGCCACCATGCTCCCAAACATGAGAGTAGACTAATCTCTGATACTGTAAGCAATACCCACCCAACAAACGTGTTTTTTGTTTGTTTGTCTGTTTGTTTTTTAAAAGATTTGCCATGGCCATAGTGCCTCTTTACAGCAATAGAACACTGACTGAGAAAACAGGTATAAAATATCATTCTGGTTCCCAGTTTTATGGGCAATAATACATGGTAGTAAAAACTTAATTATAAGTATCAGCATGCACAATTTTATTTGACAGGTGGTTTTTATAAAAGGATCTAATAATCTTGTTTTTATCACATGCTGATGTTTGGCACTGAAGCACAATCAAAACAGTACTTGTGAGAGTTCTAGTATTAACAGAATAATATCCATAATATAACACAAAATCTCCTATAATCTATGAAAATAAGGTACTTACGTAAACAGGTTGGTGGCTCAGACCACTTTCCATTTCTACATGTTATTGTCTTCTTTCCTTTAAGTAGATAATAGTTCTGACACTGATATTCAACTGATGATAATGGTGCATATGCTGGTAACGACAAGGAGGTGATGTCTCCATTGTCAATAGGTGGAGGAGGCCCACATTTCCCTGTTGAGTCTAAGGAGACAAGATTTGAATGTTTCAGAATCAAGTCAAATTACAGGCTCAAGCAGAACCAGAAAGAATACAGCATTAAACACGACTTAGTGATTTCTGGCTAAATAAGTGATTACTTTAAGAAAGATTAATCATATAAAATGTTACAAGTTCTTCATGCCTTCTCACGTAAAGCAGTTACTTAACTTCAGCAAACATGTGTGTTCTGAAGCTGTTAAGATATTTACCAATATTTGAAGGCTTTAGAACACACAGATGCCAATGTAGATAGGCAAGTTTTAAAAAACGATTCAATAGTATATGACCTTATATATTTCCACTGTTTTAAAAATATATTTGTAAATACGACTTTAAAGCTTATAATATTACAGAAGGCTAATGAGGTTGTCTGGGTTTCTAATAGGGTCAAAATAAGCATAGCCATCTATATATTATACTTTTGCTAAGTATATCTGAAATGCTTGGACATAGTATTTTTAGTAAACATTATATGCAAAGAAGATACATTGAAAATTCTAGCAAAGAAATTCAGAACTCATCTAACTACCTAATACTATCCTATGTGTCTTCCTTTTTGACTACTGCTTGCCCTTGGAAGACACAGGGAAAGTCTGAAATCAAAAGTACTGATTCTATTCAGTCAGATGTTGGGAGGAGCATCATGAAATTAAACAAATTCAAATGCTTTTTAGGTAAAAACAAAACGCTCGAGATTCAAACAAAATTAATATTTTACTGTGAAGGAAAATGAAAACATAATGGTCATAATGCATGAATGTGCATACTCAAGAGTTAAGTAAACTCAAATAGGACAAGTCCCATAAAAGTGGAGATCCATCTATTGAAACTGCATAAAGAAAATATCTTGGAAAAAATCACTAGAATGTCATCAGCAATCACACTGGACAAAGTTACCAAAGAATGTGACTCCTATCTACCACCATGAAGACCATAGGAAAAAAAGAAAATGAGTGTCAGCTTTAAGTTCTATATTCTGTGGTTGAATCCTTTTGAATAAAGATATTAATGTAGACATTTTCCAATAAAAGAAGATAAAGGGGATTTATATCCAGCAGAGATATTTTCCAAAAGAATAACTACCAGAATTCATTACTTAAATAGAAATAGAAATTAATAGTAGAAGAAATTTAACTGTAAAATTAGGGGTATATAGCAGATGATCTTTGTTCTAATAAAATTATGTTTGTGTTTCAAGTGAAACCTAGCATTTAAGAATAGTGTTAAAAATAATCATAGCAGGCAGAGGGAGGAAGTGACATGAATGGGAGAGGGGAGGAAGGAGGGAAAAGAAGAAAGGTAGGGTCAGATATTGGGAGGGGGGAGACATGACAGAGTCCTACAGGGCTAGAAGAATGTATAAAATTATGCACCAGTGTTGGTTGGGGGACTTGGGAATCTCTTAAAAGTCCCAGACAGTAAGGATATGACATGCTTTCAGGATCCAATGGGTATAAGCTGAGGTAAAATGTCCAACAGTGAAGAGATAAAACCTAAAGGGACCAACAGTAGGTAGACATGGCCCCCAGTTGAGGGATGGTATCACCCATTCATCTTAAAAATATTTGATTAAGAAATGTTCCTGTCTAAAGGGAATGCAGATATAAAAATGGAACAGAGCTTGAACAGAAGCACATCCATTGACTCTCTCAACTTGGAATCCGTCTCATGCACAGGCACCAAACCTTGACACTATTACTGACGCCAAGTTCTGCTTGCAGACAGGCGCCTAGCACAGATGTCCCCTGAGAGGCTCTACCAGCAGCTGACTGAAACATATGAATATACTTACAGCCAACCCCTGGAATGATGTCTGGGATCTCCATGGAAGAGTTAAGGGAAGGATTGAAGGAGCTGAAGGGGATTGTGACCCCCACAGGAAGAACAACAGTATAAACTAACCAGCATACCTCAGAGCTCCCTGAGACTAAGTCACCAACAAAAGTGCGTACATGGACTGGTCCATGGCCTCTGGTATGTATGTTGCAGAGGACTGTCTTGTCTGACCTCAATAGGGAAGGATCAGCCAAACTCTGTAGAAAGCTGATGTGCAAGGAAAGACAGATGCTGGTAGGGGTGAGGTATGGGTAGGTTAGTGGATGGGGGAGCACTCTCTCAGAAGCAAAAAGGAGGAGTGATAGAGTGAAGAACTTGGGGATGAGGGTCTGGGGAGGGAGCCAGCCTTTGGGATGTAAATAAATAAAATAATAAAAAGAAAGAAAAATATGATGAATAATGCTGAAAAGCAAAAAAGGAGACTTATTCAAAGGGTAATACTAGGAAGGGGAATAAATAATGAAACAAGAATTCAGAAAAAATTAAAATTAAAAAGAACGGTATTTAATCTATGAAACAGAAATCTATCAAGGAATCTTTAAGGAAAACATAGGAAATAGGAAACATAATTGGATTTTGGAGGCAAGTTCAGAATCTACTTACTCATTAGAATATAAAAATGTCAGCATTAATCAATAATGATACAGACACAAACACCATGGTTACTTCAGCAACAGATGGTTAGGAAAATATTATATATAGCATACTCAGATTGTGCATTGAAAGCAATAATAAAATACATGACACCATTATATTCTTGAGAACCACTCCTCCAAATCAAGGTGAAAAAAGAGAAGTAAGACCTGGTCAGCTTGGCCACTATTCTGAAGACATCACAGACTGTAGGCCTCCTAGGAGTTCTGCTGCATGGAGGGCAATAGGTAAGAGACCCTCCCAAACAACTCCAGCACCTGGTCACCCTGAAGACTCCAGTAGACTCATGACCC
The DNA here is from genome assembly GCF_004785775.1 of Grammomys surdaster. Lineage (NCBI taxonomy): Eukaryota > Metazoa > Chordata > Mammalia > Rodentia > Muridae > Grammomys > Grammomys surdaster. The sequence goes on along the minus strand of NW_021622535.1, from coordinate 36,737 downwards.
ATCACCTCCAAGCCCTCAGCCCACTGAATTCCACGTTCCTTCCAGACTGCATCTTCTGCAGGGGCAGATCACCAGCTTCTCTGCTCCTCTGAAGACCCCACAGTCTGAAGGCCTCCTAGGAAAGCATCTGAAACCAGATCAACAAGTCATTGGCATACATGCACCTATGTAGACCTCACTTTCTGAAGGCTTCACAAGAGGTCTAATACAGTCAGGGAGTACCAGGATGCCTGCTGCAACCCAGGAACACAAGAGGTAGGATAAAGACAAAGACACTTAGGAAAGCTAAGACCAGAGATAATCAGATTGCTAGAGGCAACCACAAGACCAAAAGCAACAGAATCCAATATGAGTTGGAAACATTATAACCAGTTCTTCCACCACAACAAGCCTGGGTGCACCATCACACCTAAAAATTGGGAAGCTGACAAAAAATCCTATCTCATGAAGACAATTCCTTCATGGTAGATAGATTTCTTTAAGGAGGACATAAATAAGTCGTAGAAATAGATACAGGAAAACACAGATAAACAGGCAGAAGACTTTGAAGAGGAAACAAATCCCTTAAAGAAACACAGGAAAAAAAACGATCAAACTGGTAAAGGAATTGAACAACGTAGTCCATGATGCAAAAATGGAAGTAGAAACAATAAAGAAAACACAAATAAAGGTAACCCTTGAATTGGAAAACCTAGGAAAGGGGTCAGAAATTACAGATGAGAGCATCATCAACAGAATACAGGAGATAGAAAAGAGAATCCAAGGTGTAGAAGATATTTTAGAATATACTGATACTACCATCAAAGAAACTTCAAAACATGAAAAAAAAATCCTAACCCAAAACATCCAGGAAATCCAGGACCCAATGAAAAGATCAAATCTAAGAATAATAAAAATAGAGAAGAACAAAGATTCCCAGCACAAAGGACCCGAAAACATTTTCAACAAATTCATAGAATCCAACTTCCCCAACCTATAGAAAGAGATGTCCATAAGTGTACAGAAAGCCTGTGGAACACAAAATATATTGGACCAGAAAAGAAAATATTCTCATCACACAATAATCCAAAAACATTTTTTCACGTTTTTAATTGGATATTTCATATATTTATATTTCAGATGCCACCCTGTTTCCCTATTTCCCCTCCCTAGAAAACACCTATCCCATCTCACCTGCTCCTTTTTGCTTTTAATTACATGAAGTATTAAAGTCAATTCTAGGTTGAGGAATTAGGAATATAGTAGATGCAAGTAGTCAAAGAACAAGCAGAGCAATAGCAAAGTTCTGTGAACACTCCTGTGGTCACTATTTCTAAGGCCTTATCAGGATGATCAAAGTGCACAGAACTAAGAAATAATATTAAAAGCTGTAAGGGACAAAACCCAAGTAACATACAAAGACAGACCTATGAGAATTACACCTGACTCCTCAAAAAAGACAAACAAAAGCCAGAAGAGCCTAGACAGAGTTCATGCAGATCCTAAGAGAAAACAAACACCAGCCCAGGGTACTATACTCAGCAAAATTCCCAATCAACATAGATGGAAAAATAAACAAAATATTCTAGGACAAATCCAAATTCAAACAGTATCTATCTACCAATCCAGCACTATGTAGAGTTCTACCAGAAAAACTCCAACATAAGGATCATACCTATACCAAAGAAAAAGAAAGATATTAATCATCTCACAACAAAGCAAAAAGGAGAGAATCACATGCACATAATGCCACCTACAACAACAAACATAACAGGAACTAACAATTTATCAATATCAGTGTACTCAGTTCCCCAATAAATAGACATAAGCTAACAGACTGGATACACAAACAGCATCCAGCATTTTGGTGCATACAAGAAACACACATCAATAACAGCAAAGACAAACTCTACCACAGAGTAAAAGGCTGAAAAAAATTTTCCAAGCAATGGTGCCAAGAAACAAGTAGTAATCACCATCAACTATCCAATAAAATAAACTTTCAGTCTAAAAGATATCAAGCTGGGAAAGGATACTTCATGTTCATGAAAGAAAAAATCTACCAAAAGAAAGTGTTAATTCTGAACATCTATGCCCCAAATGCAAGAGTACCCACATTCATAAAAGAAACTTTACTAAAGCTAAAAAAAAAAAAAAACACTGAACCTCAACGATAATTGTGGGAAACTTAAACACCCTACTCTTACTATTGAATAGGTCATTAAAACAGAAACTAAACAGAAACACAGTGAAACTAATAGAGGCTATGAATCTAACAGATTTAACAGATATCTACAGAAGATTTCATCCTAAAATGAAAGAATATACCCTCTTCTCAGCACCGCATGGTACCTACTCAAAATTGACCATATAATGGATTTCAAAACAAGCCTCAACCAATACAAGAAGATTGAAGAAATCCCATGCATTCTGTCAGATCATCACAGCATAAGGCTGTTCTTCAATAAGACCCATAACAAGAGAAAACCCACATACCCATGGAAACTGAACAAATCTTTATTCAGTGATAACTTGGTCAAGGAATAAATAAATAAGGAAATTTAAAACTTCCTGGAATTCATTGAAAATAATGATACAGCATAACCAAAACTATGGAACACAGTGAAAGCAATGCTAAAGGGAAAATTCATGGTATTAAGTGTTCTGGTTTAAAAAAAATGTAGAGATTTTATACTGGCAACATAACAGTACACCTAAGAGCTCTAGAACAAAACTGATGCTCCAGTGTAAAGGAATTGGAGGGCTAGGGTGGGGAGGCTGGGATGGGTGGATGGGTGGGGAAACACCCTCATAGAAGAAGGAGACTGGAGAGGTGTAAGGGGTTTCTGGAGGAAACCTGGAAAGGAGATAGCATTTGAAATGTAAATAAAGAAAATATCAAATAAAAAAAAAAATAAAGAAGCTAATACACCAAAGAAGATTAGAGGGCAGGTAATAGTCAAACTCCAGACTGAAATCAACCAAATAGAAATAAATAGAACAATACAAACAACCAACAAGATGAAAAGCTGGTTCTTTGAGAAAATCAACAAGATAGATAAACGCTTATCAAAACTATCTAGAGGGCACAGAGGCACAGAGACAATATGCAAATTAACAAAATCAGACAGGAAAAGGGAAACAAAACAACAAAAAGTAAGGAAATACAAAATATCATCAGATCGTCCTACAAAAGCCTGTACTCAACAAATCTGGAAAATCTAGATGAAATGGGGGATTTTCTAGACAGATGCAATGTACCAAAGTTAAATCAAGATCGGGTAAACTTTCTAAACAGGTCAATATCCCATAAGAAAATAGAAAAAAATCATCAAATTTCCCAACCAAAAACAGCCCAGGCACAGATGGCTTTAGTGCAGAATTCTACATGACCTTCAAAGAAGAGGTAATACCAACACTGTTCAAGCTATTCCATAAAATAGAAAGAGAAGGAACACTATCTAATTCATTCTATGAGGCCACTATTACTCTGATATCTAAACCACAGAAAGACTCAAAAAAAAAAAAAGAGAACTTCAGACCAAATTTGCTAATAAATAGGAATGCAAAAATACTCAATAAAATTCTAGCAAACTGAATCCAAGAACACATCAAAATCATCATTCACCATGATCAAGTAGACTTCATCCCAGGGAAGCAAGGTTGGCTCAATATACAAAAATCTATTAACATAATCCACTATATAAACAAACTCAATGAGAAAAATCACATGGTCATCTCATTAGATGCTGATAAAGCATTTGACAAAATAAAACACTCCTTCATGTTAAAAGTACTGGACAGATCAGGAATTCAAGGTCTATACCTAAACATAATAAAAACGATATACAGAAAACCCACAGGTACTATCAAATTAAATAGAGAGATACTTGAACCAATCCCTCTAAAATCAGGGAAAAGATAAGGATGACCACTCTTCCCATGTCTACTCAATATACTACTCGAAGTTCTAGCTAGAGTAATAAGAAAACAAAAGGAGATCAAAAGGATACACATTGGCAAGGAAAAATTAAAGGTATCACTATTTGGAGATGATATAACAGTACATATAAACAACCCAAAAAATTTTGCCAGAGAACTTTTATAAATCACTTCACCAAATTGCCTGGATAAAAAAATAACTCAAATTATTCAGTGGCTATTCTCTATACAAATGGTAAATGGACTGAGAAAGAAATTATGGAAACAACACCCTTCACAATAGTGACAGATCGTTTAGAATATCTTGGGGTAACTCTAAACAAACAAGTGAAAGATCTGTATGGCAAGAACTTCAAGGCTCCCATGAAAGGAATTGAAGACCTCCGAAAATGGAGAGATCTCACATGCTCATTGATTGGCAAGATTAACTCAGAAAAAAATGGCCATCCTACCAAAAGCAATCTATAGATTCAACGCAATCCTCATCAATATTGTAACACAATTATTCAAAGACATGTAGACATCAATTCTCAGTTGTGTCTAGATAAACAAAAAATCCAGAATAGTGAAAATGATTCTTAACAATAAAAGAACCTCTGAGGGAATCAACATCCCTGACCTTAAGCTATACTACAAAGCAATAGTGATAAAAACTGCATGGTATTGATACAGTGACAGAAAGGTTGATAAGTGAAATAGAATTGAAGACTAACAAATAAAACTACTCACTTACGGGCACTTTATCTTTAACAAAGAAGCCAAAAATATACATTGGAGAAAAAAGAAAACATCTTCAGTAAATGGTGCTGGTCTAACTGGCAGTCTCTATGTAGAAAATGAAATAATTGCATATTTGTCAACTTGCACAAAGCTCAATCAAGTCCAAGTGGATTAAGGACATAAACATAAAACCAGATACACTGAATCCAATATAAGAGAAATTGGATAAGAGCCTTGTACTCATCGGCATAAAGAAAAATTTCCTAAACAGAACTCTAATGGCTCAGGCTCTAAGATCAAGAATTGATAAATGGGACCTCATGAAACTGAAAAGTATATAGTCAATAGGAAAATCAGCAACCTACATATTTGGAAAAAAATCTTCATTAATACCACATTCAATAAGGGCTAATATCCAAAATATATAAAGAACTCCAGAATCTAGCCACCAAGAAACCAAATAACCCAATCAAAAAACAGAATATAGAACTCAACAATAATATTAATCTTCACTAACCCCACATTCAATAAAGGGATAACATCCAAAATATATAAAGAACTCCAGAAGATAACCACCAAGAAACCAACCAACTCAATTAAAAAATGGATATAGAAATTAACAAAAATATTCACAAAAGATCAATCTTGAGGGGCCATGAAGCACATAAAGAAATGTTGAAAGTCCTTAGTCATCAAGGAAATTCAAATCAAACCTAACCTGAGGTTCTATCTTACACCAATCAAAATGGTGAAGATCAAAACCTCAAGTAACAGCACATGTCAGCAAGGATGCGGAGAAAGAGGAACACTCCTCCATTGCTTGTGAGATTGAAAACTGGTACAACTACTCTGTAAAACAATCTGGAGATTCTTCTAAAAATTGTAAATAGATATACCTGAAGATACAGCTATAGCACTCTTAGCATATATCCAAAAGATGCCCCAACATGCCACAGGAACATGTGTTTCATTATGTTCATAGTGGCCTTATTTGTGATATCCAGAAGTTGGAAGCAATCCAGATGGCCCACAATAGAATAATGGACAGAGAAAATATGGTTCATTTACATGATGGAATACTACTCAGCTATTAAGAACAAGGACATCCAAATTTTGCATACAAATGGATAGAACTAGAAAATATCATCCTACACGAAGCAACTCAGACCCAAAAGGCCATGCATGGTATAATATAATTTGGCTAATATGTGAGTATTAGCTTAAAAAGTACAGAATACCCAGAATAAAATTGTCAGATCTCAAGAAGGTTAACAAGCCGAAGAGCCCAAGTGAGGTTACCTCGATCTCAGTTGCAAGGGAGAAGAAGGAAATCATGGGGGAAAGGGAGAGGGAAGTACCGGGGTGGGAGACGGGAAAAGGTGAACATGAACAGGTATTGGGGGACAGGGGGAAGCAGGACTAAAACCCTGTGGGCCAGCAGAAAGAATGGAAATAGGCATGCTCAGGAGATAGGAATAGGGGAGACCTATAGAAAGTTGCAGTGACCTGGAAGGTGAGACTCTTAGGTTGCAAAGGGCAGGACATTAGTTGAAATGTTCTATAGTGGGGAGAGGGAACTTGTAGTGTCCACCTCCAGTAGAAATAAAGAGCATCAAGTGTAGGAATATGGTTGCCTTCCACAGTCATAAAACTCTCATCCAGAATTGTTTCTCCCTAAAAGAACTGCAGGGACAAAAATGGAGAAGAAGCTGAGGGAAGGAGGTTCAGTGACAGGCCCAAGTTGGAATACATCTCATGGGGAGTCTAGTATGGCTGCTCTCTAAGAGGCCTAGCAAGCAGCTGAAAGAGTCAGATGCAGATACTTACACCCAACCAATGGACAGAAACAGGGAAACCCTGTAGTTTAAATAGGGAAAAGCTTTGAGAATCTGAGAGGTAGGGTGACCCCATAGGAAGACCAACAATCTTAAATTACCTGGACCTCCAAGATCTCTCAGACACTAAGCAACCAACCAGACAGCATACACAAGCTGATATGAGGCCCCAATACATACACAGCAGAGGACTGCCTGTTCTGGTACCAGTGAGAGATGATACACCTAACTAAACCTGAAGAGACTTGAGACCTCAGGGAGTAGAGAAGTCTGGTGGAGACAGTACATCCTCTTGAAGATGGGGAGGAAGTATGGGATGAAGAACATTCAGAGAGCGCAGACTGGGAGAGCGATAAGGAGGACTGGAATGTAAAAAAGATTATATATATATACATATATATATATATATATATATATGTATATATATTTCCAATAGAGAACACAAACACAAAGAACAAATGAACTGACATACTAAAAAATTTTTTCACATGCAAATGATCTGAATATTGAGATTTGATGGAAGGACTAGACAGTTGATGTTTCTTTCTAGATATGATTTAAATTTGTCCATTATAAATATATAGTTCATATTCAATAATAAATGACTAATTGATGTAAATTGGAAAATTTCTGTGGTTTTAAATCTAAATTTTAGCATGTACTCATTGAAAATTCCCACATGTTGAGCTCAACACATAAGAAATAAGGAAAACTAACAAATATTTTCTCATATAGAGATATTCTCTCATACTATTTACTTACATCTGAAAGTAATTATTTGAAAAAAATTTACTTATATAAATATTATGTTTTATACATTTAATATTTAATAAATAAGTAAATGTTTTTAGTAGTAAAGTGATTTTTTTTTCTTAGCGTCAATTGTTCCTCTAAGTTGATATAATTTTGTTGAAAAATTCCCACCATACTTCTTTATTATAGTCACCAAAACTGTATCATTTTATTTTATTTTTTTAAAAAATGCTTCTCTTATCACTTTAGTAATGAGCCTAACCTTTAACAGCTAAATCATCTCCTGAATGACCATGCTCTACACTGACTGGATGGCCAGGAACCAAAGACTGGATACCTCAGACACCTAGGATGCATGTCTTGTGACGCTGTCATCAGACAAGCTTTTTGTAGCAGCAGATGGGAGCAGGAGGAGAGACCCACAGCCAGACATTATGAGGAAAGAGTCTAAATTGGAGGTTTTCATTGGGTTCCTTCCCTTGGAGATCAGGGAATCCTACAGAAGATTGCAGGCTGGTAATTGTGGGAGTCATAGGGGATTGAGTACATAAGGAGAACTTAGTCCACAAAATCAACTAAGCAGGGCTCACATAGGCTCACAGAGACTAAAGCAGCAAATAAGAGGAAGGTATGGATCTGCCCCAGGTCTTCTATGTATATATTATGACTGCTAGCTTGGTGTTTTTGTGAAACTCCTAACAGTGGGAATAGGTAGTTATCTGACCATTTCACCTGCTCTTGGGACTCTTTTTCTCCTATTTGGTTGCCATGTCCAGCCTCAATGTGAGAGGACTTTTGACCTTTCTTATTGTATCTTGTGTTGTCTTGTTTGGCTGTTGTCTGTTGGAGGACTATTCTGAAGAAAAGCAGAGGGCAGGGGATGTGGGGAGAGGTGCAGTTTGAGGAAGCTGAGAGAATTGGAGGGAGAACAAACTGTGGTCAATTTTAAAAAGAAAGTTAAAAAATAAACATCTCTAGTCATCAAAGAAACGCAAATCAAAACAATCATGAGATTCCACCTTGACCCAACCAGAATGGCTTCTCAAGTCACTCATGTGACAGCATATGCTGACCAGGATATAAATAAAGAAGAACACTCCTCCATTGCTGTCGTGATTGTAAAACTTATACAACCACTCTGGAAATCAATCTAGTAGTTTCTTAGAAAATTTGAAATACCACTCCTGGGCATATACCTAAAAGATTCTTTACAATACCACAAGGAGACATGCTTCACTATGTTCATAATAGCCAGAAGCTGGAAAGAACCCAGATGTCCCTCCCCCGAAGAATGGATACAGAAAATGTGATTCATTTACACAATGGAATGCTATTCAACTACTAAAAACTAGAACATCATGAATTTTGCAAGCAAATTGGTGAAACTAGAAAAATCATCTTGATTAAGGTAACCTAGACTCAAAAGGACATTCATTCATGGTATGTACTCAGTGATAAGTGGCTATTAGCCCAAAAGTACAAAATATACATTCTGTACCCCACAGACCCTAAGAAGTTAAACAAGAATGACGGCTCAAGTGAGGACACTTCAATCCGACTTAGAATGTGAAAAAAAATTATCATGGGAGGTAGAGGAAGGGGGCTACCTGGGAGGGAGAGTGGAGGAGAAGGGAAAGGGGGACAGGATCAGGTGTGGGCGAAACAGAAGAGAAGTACACAGGACCAGGAAAATAAATGGAAACATGAAGCTGCTGGCTACAGAGGATGAGCAGAACCTCCTTAAAGTACCAGAGACTCAGTATGGAGAAGCTCTCAGGTCTCAGTGTTGGTGAGTTTAAGCAAAATCCTCAACAGTGGGAAGGGAACCTGAAGAAACCACTTCCAATAGTTCAGTAGGACCCCGAGTGGCCGAGAGGAGGGATGCAACACCAATCCACCTTCAAAAATTTTGTCCCCAAATTGTTCTTGTTTTGTCTCTGCATAAATGCAGGGACAAAAATGGAGCAGAGACTTAAGGAATGCGTGACCAGTTACTGGCCCAACATGAGATCTGTCCCATGGGCAGGCACCAAATGCTGACACTATTACTGCTGCCATGTTGTGCTTGCAGACAGGGGTCTAGCATGACTTTCGTCTGATAAACTCTACCATCAGCTGACTGAGTCAGAGTCAGATATTTACAGCCTAGCACTGGACAGAGATCTGGGACCCCTATGAAAGAGTTAGGGGACAGATTGAAGGAGCTGAAGGCCATGGAAACCCCATAGGAATATCAAGAGTGTCACCTAACCTGTACCCCTCTGAGCTTGCAGAGATTAAGCCACAATACTAAAGAGCATACAGGGGCCAGTCAGAGGCTCCTGGCACATGTATAGCAGGGGACTCCCTTTTCTGGCCTCAGAGGGAGAAGATGCACCTAATCCTTTATAGAATTGATGACCCAGGGAAGAGGGATGGAGGGGGCATCTTCTCCGGGGAAGTAGAGGGGGTATGGGACAAAGACTGGGAGGGGACAACTTTTGGGATGATAATAAATAAAGTAATTTAAATTTTTTAAAAAATTGCTTCAGTTTATTTTCACTAATGTACAGTAAGTAAATTATGTTGTCAAATAAACATTAGGGAAAATGATGCCCTACCTTTGCATTTCGGTGGTTCAGTCCAAATCCCATTTAGACAGATCACTTCCATTTCCCCAAATAGTTCAAAAGGTTTGTTACATTCGTAACGTACTCTGTCACCAGATGGATATTTAGCCTTGGACCTTGTGAGTATAGTAGCATTTGGCACATGTGGTGGATCCACACAGGAATTATCTAAAGAGCAAAATAAAGTATTATTACTTATTTGTTCATCTGGAGCATCTAATTATTGCATAAGTTTCCAAATATACTCCTGACTTGATGAATGGATAAAGAAAATTTGCTACATCTATTAACACTGAAAGAATGAAATCATGAATGTCACAGGTAAATGTTGGAAGATATATATATATATATATATATATATATATATATATATATGCATGTGTGTGTATGCATGTGTATGTGTATATATATGCATATATATGCATATATATGTAAATTTGTATCATATAAGTAAACTTCTATTAGTTTTTTATAATATCCCTCAAATGACCCTTAACTTTTGCTGTCCCTCTGTGTATTCTGTTTTCTGTCTTTCCTTCCTGACATTCATAAATATCTACTCTATTTCTCCATCTCAAAGAGACAATAGCTTGCCCCCAATCCCTTACTGTATACCTAACCTCTACTGTTCTATGGAATGTAACTTAGCATTGATTGACTTACAGCTAGTATCTATATATAAGCAAATATATACAATTATGTATTTCTGAGTCACCTCACTCAGGATGAATTTTTGTCTATTTCTCATCATTTACTTGTGACATATAAATGGAATCAACAGTCCCATAACCCCTAAGGAACTAGCAGCAGTCATTAAAAGTCTCCCCACCAAAAAAAGCCCAGGACCAGATGGTTTTAGTGCTGAATTCTATCAGATCTTCAAGGAAGACCTAATACTAATTCTCTTCAAACTATTCCACAAAATAGAAACAGAAGGAACACTACCCAATTCGTTCTATGAAGCTACAATTACACTCATACCCAAACCCCACAAAGACCCGACAAAGAAAGAAAACTTCAGACCAATCTCCCTTATGAACATCGATGCAAAAATACTCAATAAAATTCTAGCAAAACGAATCCAAGAACACAGTAAAACAATCATCCATCATGATCAAGTAGGCTTTATCCCAGGAATGCAAAGATGGTTCAGTATTCGGAAATCCATCAATGTAATCCACTATATAAACAAACTCAAAGAAAAAAACCACATGATCATCTCACTAGATGCTGAGAAAGCATTTGACAAAATTCAACATACCTTCATGATAAAAGTCTTGGAAAGATCAGAAATTCAAGGCCCCTACCTAAACATAGTAAAAACAATTTACAGCAAACCAGTAGCCAACATCAAACTAAATGGAGAGAAACTTGAAGCAATCCCACTAAGATCAGGGACTAGACAAGGCTGCCCACTCTCCACCTACCTATTCAATATAGTACTGGAATTCCTAGCCAGAGCAATTAGACAACAAAAAGAAGTCAAAGGGATACAAGTAGGAAAGGAAGAAGTCAAAATATCACTATTTGCAGATGATATTATAGTATATTTAAGTGACCCCGAAACTTCCACCAGAGAACTGCTAAACCTGATAAACAACTTCAGCAAAGTGGATGGATATCAACTCAAACATATCAGTAGCTTTCCCCTACATGAAAGATAAACAGACTGAAAAAGAAATAGTAAATAGACAATAGTCGCAAATAACATAAAATACCTTGGTGTGAATCTAATCAAGCATGTAAAAGACCTGTACGACAACAACTTCAAGTCCTTGAAGAAAGAAATCGAAGAAGATCTCAGAAGATGGAAAGATCTCCCATGCTCATGGCTTGGCAGGATTAATATAATAAAAATGGCCATCTTGCCAAAAGCAATCTACAGATTCAATGCAATTCCCATTAAAATCCCAACTCAATTCTTCACAGAGTTAGAAAAGGAAATTCTCAAATTCATATGGAATAACAAAAAACACAGGATAGCGAAAACTATTCTCAACAATAAAAGAACTTCTGGAGGAATTACCATCCCTGACCTCAAGCTGTACTACAGAGCAAAAGTGATAAAAACTACATGGTATTGGTACAGAGACAGGCAGGAAGATCAATGGAATAGAATTGAAGACCCAGAAATGAACACAAAAACCTATGGTCACTTGATCTTTGACAAAGGAGCTAAAACTGTCCAGTGGAAAAAGGACAACATTTTCAACAAATGGTGCTGGTTCAACTGGAGGACAACATGTAGAAGAATGAAAGTTGATCCATTCTTATTTCCTTGTACAAAGCTCAAGTCTAAGTGGATAAAGGACCTCCACATAAAACAAGATACACTGAAACTAATAGAAGAGAAGGTGGGGAAGAGCCTCGAATACTTGGGCACAGGGGAAAAGTTCCTGAACAGAACACCAATGGCACATGCTCTAAGATCAAGTATTGACAAATGAGACTTCATGAAATTGGAAAGTTTTTGTAAGGCAAAGGTCACTGTCAATAGGACAAAATGACAACCAACAAACTCCTAGGCATATACCCAGAAGATGCTTGAACATATGACAAGGACATATGCTCAACTATGTTCATAGCTGCCTTATTTATAATAGCCAGGAACTGGAAAGAACCCAGATGTCCTTCAACTGAGGAATGGATTCAAAAAATGTGGTATATTTACACAATGGAGTATTACTCAGCTATTAAAAACAATGAATTCGAGAGTTTCCTAGGTAAATGGATGGAACTAGAAATTATCATCCTGAGTGAGGCACAAAAGAACACACATGATATTCACTCACTGATTGCTGGATATTCGGCCAGAACCTTGAAATGCCCAAGATTCAACTAACAGGCCACATGAAGCTCATGAAGAAGGAAGACCAAGTGGGGGTGATTTGGTCCTTCTTAGAAGGAGCAACAAAATACTCAAGGGAGCACATATGGAGACAAAGTGAGGGACAGAAACTGAAGGAAGGGACGTCTGAAGACCATTCCACCTGAGTATCCATCCCATGTGCAGTCACCAAAGGTAGATACTGATGTGGAAGTCAAGAAGTGCATGCTGATAAAAGCCTGATGTCTCCTCAGAGGTCTGCAAGAGTCTGACATATTCAGAGGCAGATGCTCACAACTAGCCATTGAACTGATCATGGGGTTCCCAATGGAGGAGTTAGAGTGAAGACCATTGGAGCCGAAAGGGTTTGTGGCCCCATGAGGAAAGCAACAATATCAACCAACCACAGCTCCCAGGGTCTAAACCACCAGCCTGGGAGCACTTAGGAAGGGATCCAAGGCTTCAGCTGTATATATAAGAGCGGAGGGCCCTGCTGGGCATAGGTGGAACAAGAGATGCTTGACCTTATGAAGTCTGGACACTCTAGGGGGTGGGAATTTGAAGGTGGGGAGGTGGGAGTGGTGGGATAGGTAGGGGTTACAACCGCAGAGAAGAAGGAGGAGGGGTGAGGGGATAGGGGGTTCCTGGGTGGGTGAGGGATGGAGTAAGGGGACAACATATGAAATGTAAATAAAACATCCAATAAAAAAAAACCTAACTTAAAAAAAATCCTTAGGTGCAGCCTTGACACTCCTATCTGAACAGGGCGACTCAGGCAGACAGTGTTTAACAAGGGTTCTGGGCCTCATTTGCATTCCTTTATCCATCAAAACTTGACCAGGAGGCTCTGTACTGGAAATTGCTACACAATATACATTCTTGGTCTGTGCTGGAAACTGTTTCAGCAATAGCTTGGAACTAGCCCTGCAGGAAGGAGAGGCCAAAGGACAAGCTGTTTCTTGTAAATAAATAATAATAAATTAACATGATTGAATAAATAAATAAATAAATAAATAAATAAATAAATGGAATCACCAAGATTTGTTAGGAGAGAGTATCCCGATGGACATATCCTGTCACCAATGAAGCTTTTATTACTGGGATTAGAGTACATGTAATTAAATGGGTGCCAAATAGGTCAAATAGAATATCCAAACAACACATGCAGACTGTTGACAAGACTATAGATTGTACCCCATAGTCTGAAGGCAAGGCTACACTGTGAAAGACAACACCTATGCAACTCACTGAACATAGCAAAGTTGCACTGGTGCCTACAGAGGTAAGCATCTTTGTTACAGTAAGGGCCTCTGCATGCTGTTATATATATTATGGTTTTCAACTTATTATTTTTATGGGATTCCTGAGTGTATAAAATGTCGCTTTGTGTCTACATAGTTTCTAAGATCTTTTCTTCTGCTGTTTTCCCTAAAATTATTGTTTTGTCACCCCCCATTGTGTTTGTTTTCTTTTTGTTTTATTATTATTACTCCTTAGAAAACTATTTTCTTTCTCCTAAAATATAGAAAAGGGATAGATCAGATGAGACAAAAGTTGAGAAGAAACAGGAATGAGTAGAAGGAAGAGAAACATAATCAGGATATACTATGAGAAAAAAATGTTTGCAATGTTAGAGGAAAAAAGAACATTGTTTTAAGAACACCATAGTCATAAGAAAATGCTGACCAAATAAAATATCCTAATATTCTAATAAATTTGATAAAATGAGATATAAGCAAGATTTCAATTGAAAAATAATTATTAAAAAATGTATCAATAAATATTTAGAGCTTACATCACATTCCAAACTGAGTCATACATAGATCCCAGAAAAGACATTATAGGAGACTGAAGATCTCATCTCTAGATGTCTTCTTATTTAAGATGTGTAGCATGTACTCCTTGGTGTTAATTTACATTTTTCAAAACATGGTCCAAAGGTACTGATGATGCTGACTGTAGAATCAAACTCTGAACACCATCACAAAAAACCTTTACCATCAGGTTTTCAACTCAATGCTTTTATTTTTTTTTAATATAAACCAACTTGATTTCCCTTTAAAACTATCTCTGCACCATTTTTAATTATGCCATTTTCTGTTGCTAAAATAAATACGTGTTAAAAGCCCATCCAAATACCTTTGCATACTGGCTGTCCAATCCACATGGTATTAACACATGTCACAGTGTCAGAGCCATCCATTTGATAACGTGGTAGACATTTGAATGTAACTTGTTCTCCTGACTTATATGATTTTTTTTTCTTTTCAGCCGGTATGGCATTTTCAAATGAGGGTAAAAAGTCACAATCAGTTTCTGAAAAGAAAAATAAATTATGTAGGAATATGTTTTCAGAAAGTTGTAGAATATAAAATACATGAAACAGTAGTTACCTTCGTAGTAATACATACAGTATTAATAAATACAGTAGTAATAAATACAGTATTTTCCCATTTTATTTAGTTATATTGAATTCCTTCATATTTATAAAAATAAATAAGGTAGATACAGAACTCTAATAATCATAATTCTTGAGATTTTATATTTTGCATTCAATTTTTCTCATACATTTCATGCTTACAGAGTATTTCTACTTTATGTTTTATCAAAAGCAAATTACTCACGATTATTATTTCAAAATTTTAGAGTACATGTAATTGTAGTGGCATTGCTGATAATGAGCTTGTTTAGAAGAGCCTGTGTGTTCTTGAAGTCTGGGGATTCTGATATCTCAGACTACATGAAACAAAATTAATTTAGTTGGGCTGAAAGGATAAAATTATGTTTTTACTAGTACTGTATTTGCCTTCCAGTATCTAGAATTATTAAGCAACACCCTTGTACATGCAAGAATTATCACTTTATTTCTTAATTGTGCCACATATAGATTTAATTAGATTATATATTACACAAACAATGAAAATAAAACTGTACTTATGCATTGTGGTGGTTCAGACCACTTTCCTCCTACACATTTAATAAATGCTGGTCCATCAATTCCAAAACCTTCAGAACAATTGTATGTAACCTCTTCTCCATATTGGTAACTCTCTAGTTCATGAGAAACAGTACCAAAAGGAATTGAAGGTGGAGGTCCACAAGGAATTCCTGAAAATGACACAAATGAGAGCAACATAGTCAAAACATTCCACATTGTACTAATACAGAAATTCAACTGTATGTATCAGTTCTTTATGTAGCAGTACTGGAAGGAAATGTTAACTAGAAGAAAGATGTGCCATCATAAAGAAGGTGGGCAGTGCTTCCTAATACCACATTCTGTTGTCTTGCATCTGTTAAACAACGTCAAGGAATTAATAATTTAAGAAAATACAACATATTGTGGGATGGGTGTGGGGAGCACATATGGGAAAAAGACACTTTGGACATTAATACTCAGTGGCACATCAAACAATACAACTCACATGAGCCAATGAAGTTTGTAGACTATATGTCATATTTAAAAACAGAAATTCAAGAATGAAACTAGATTTCAATAGAAACAGTACAATCAACTAAAGCAGCATAGATTGAATTATGCAAGTACAAATGTATGGTCAAAATATATAAATGTGTAAGTGTGCTGATCTAAATCCTTCTTTCTTCTGGTTAGGATGAGAATAGAATATTGGTAATGACTTGTTTAAAATCATGGCTGAATTTTCATGTCACTCTCACCAACACAATGAGGTGGAGAGCTCCATTTTCCCATGTAGCAGGTTACCACATTCTCTTCAGATATCCTGAAACCATCATCACAGACATAGCTAAATCTAGTTCCGTGTTCATGGCTATTGGACTCAGTTGAATCTCTCCTTTCTTCAGAAGATCTAGGTAATTTAATAGATCCGTGTTCTATTGTAGGGGGCTGGGAGCATGGAATTTTTTCTACATGAAGAACATAAATGAAATAGTCAAGCAGAAGTAAAAACTTACATTTAGAAAATAAAACACACTATTTGAATTATGTGTCCAGAATATTTATAGTATGCCCTTTCAATACATATCCTTACACCTGAGTTCTAATGTTGTAAAGTCATAGCTACTGACCAATGCAACGTGGCAATGACTGCCACCTTCCATCTTTGCACACCATTTCTTCTGGGTCCTGCACTAGGTAATTGTCTTGGCAAACAACAGATACTTTATCTCCATCCAAGTATTTCACTGTGGTTACAATCTCTTGGGCATTTGGAATCTGTGGTGGAGGAGGGCAGGATGTTCTCTCTTTTCCTAGAAAACATCAAAAATTATAGTTCTTTACTAAAGACAGTATCTTAAATTATTGAAGTAATAGTGTTTGTTAAGTAGTAAATTAGTAATGATAATATAAAAATTGTCCATATTTTATACATTTAACTTGTATAGATATTTAATATAGTGATTTTTGTTAATATAGTGATTCTTTGAAATTTTTTCTCATTTTTAATACAGTTTTATAATATTTTTATAAAACTTGCTTTAGTCATTTCCAGCCTTTAAAATATTTTAGCTGAATTATACACTTAAATATATCCTATTAAGATTAATCTTACATAAATATTTCTCTAGAGTTGTCTATGGATATTTATGATCTAATATGTTGGATTACATAAAAAATCCTCATGAAAAAATTTACAAATGAAAGTTGATTAGTAAAAGCTGTACTTGTATTTATTTAATACTAGTTACTTTTCTCATTGTTGTGATGAAATACCTGACAAAAGAAGCTTAGGAAGGAAGATAAAAGAAGAAGAACAAAGAAGAAAGGAAAGAAGGAAAGAAGGAAAGAAGGGAAGAAGAAGGAAGGAAATAATGAAAGGAGGAAGAAAAATGAAGGAAAGAAGAAATGAAGAAAAGAAGAAACAAAGGAAAGAAGGAAGGAAGAAAAGAAGAAAGAAGGAAGGGTTTAAGTTAGCTCATCATACAGGAAGCAATGGCAGCAGAAATGTGAAGGTGCTGCTCATATTGTATCCATAGTCAGGATGCATAGTCACCTTTCCCTTTTTATTAATCCCAGAAACCCTGCCCATAAAATGCTGCCACCTACATGTATATTGGATCGTTTCCCCTCAGTTAATCTAAACTAGAAATGTCCTTACAGACATGCTCAGAGTGTTTTTCCTAGGAAATTGTGTATTCTGTCAGGTAGAAAATAAGTTGAGACATCACAACTGATAATCAATTTAATATCAACTCTTGGTTAATAAAAATATTGAGTATGATAACAAGTGGTGTGTATTATGTAATTCAAGATGTCAACTACCCTGTACACTCCATTGAACCTGAACTGGATAGAGATGTGAAAACTGATGGTTCACAGTCCGGATAATACAGTGCTGGTATTAATGCTATTCTGACAAGTTTTCCACTAAATCACTACAAACTCATCTCTCATATTCAAAACATGAACAGGTACTTACTTAATGGTTAGCAATAATTTCATTTTTTTATATATTTCTGCTTAAGTAAAGTGGAATTGCTAGAAATAAATCAACACTATGTAGCAAATACATTTCACTACATTCTTTGAACAACTATCTAGTCATGCATAAAAGAAAACAATTACTATCTTAATACTATAACCAAAATGAAAACAGAAATAATAGAATAACAGAGGGAACAAAAGAACATCATGTGAACTTCATTAAAATGCACATAATAGGTTTAATTTTGGAATGGCATGGAAATACTTTCTGTGAACTTTAGTTAACACATCAAATGAGGCAGTACCTCCAAAACAACAGTGATAAATACAAAGAGGGAAGCAGAAATAATAGTAGAATGACTCTGTTGCCAACTGACATGCAATTGAAGGTGTCAAATAAGGCAGAATTTTGCAGGTAAGCTGATTGTTAGAAGACTTAAATAAATTGCTATATTGACAGATCACAGATCACACAATCATACTGAAAGACATGATGATTAATCATAGGCACAGAAATAACATAACACATTTGTTGTGATAAAATAATTATATGTAGTAGAACTCTAAAAATAAGGGACCATTATGACTCATAAGTAAATCCATATTGATCAAGTTTGAAATAATTGATGTATCTTATCAGATCACCACTGGTTAAGGCTGGTCTTCAATAAATCAATGAAAATCATTGATAAAATCAATGGAAATCCCACATATACATGGAAACTGAACAATGCTCTACTCAATGATAACTTGGTCAGAAAAGAAATAAAGAAATAAATTAAATACATTTAGACATTTTAGAATTTGAAAAAAATGAGGACACACCATATTAAGACATGTGGCACACAATGAAAGCAGTGCTAAGAGGAATACTCATAGCTCTACGTGCCTACAAAAAAACCTGAAGACAGCATACCCTAGCAGCTTGACAGCACGCCTCAAAGCTCTAGAACAAAAAGAAGCAAATGTACCAAAGAGGAGTAGACAGCAGAAAATAATCAAACTCAGGGCTGAAATCAACCAAGTAAAAACAAAAATAAATACACAAAGAATCAATAAAACCAGGAGCTGGTTCTTTGAGAAAATCAAAAATGCAGATATACCTTTAACCCAACTAACCACAGGGTATAGAGACAGTATCCAAATTAATAAAAATAAGAAGTGAAAAGGGTAACATAACAACAGAAACTGAGGAAATTCAAAAATATCACCAGATCCTACTATAAAAGCTTATACTCAAAAATCTGGAAAATCTGGATGAAATGGACAATTTGCTAGTCATATACCTGATACCTCCAAACTTAAATCAGGATCAAAAACCATCTAAATAGTCCTATAACCACTAAAGAAATAGCAGCAGTCATTAATAGTCTCCCCCCCAAAAAAAAACCCAGAACAAGATTGCTTTAGTGCAGAATTATGTCAGACTTTCCAAGAAGATGTAATACCAATTCTCAATAAACTATTCCACAAAATAGAAACAGAAAAAACATGACCCAATTCGTTTTATGAAGCCAAAAGGATGCTCATACATAAACCAGCCAAAGACCCAACAATGAGAGAGAATTCAGATCAATCTCCCTAATGAATATTGATGCAAAATACTGAATAAAATTCTCTTAAAATGAAACAAGGAAAACATCAAAACGACCATCCACCATCATTAAGTAGGCTTTATCCCAGGAATGCAAAGATGGTTCAATATAAAGAAATACATCAATATAATCCACTATATAAACAATCTCAAAGAAAAGAACCACATGAACATCTCACTAGATGCTGAGAATGCATTTGACAAAATTCAACACCCCTTCATGGTAAAAGTCTTGGAAAGAACAGGAATCCAAGGCCCATAATTAAACATAGTAAAAACAATATACAGCAAAGCAATAGCCAACATCAAACTAAATGGAGAGAAAGTTAAAGCTACCCACTAAAATCAGGGACTAGACAAGGCTGCCCAATCTCTCCTTATCTATTCAATATAGTACTCGAAGTCCCAGGGAGAGCAATTAGACAACAAAAGGAGATTAGAGAAATTAAAATTGGAAAGGAAAAGTAAAGATATTACTATTTGCAGATGATATGATAGTATACTTAAGTAACCCGAAAACTTCCACCAAAGAACTCCTAACCTTGATAAACAACTCCAGCAAAGTGGCTCGATAGAAAATTAACACAAACAAATCAGTAGCATTCCTATACTTAAAGGATAAGCAGGCTGAGAAAGAAATTAGAGAAACAAACCCCTTCAAAATAGTCACAAATAATATAAAATACTTCATGTGAATATAACCAAGCAAGTGACACATCTGATTAGACAAGAACTTCAAATCCCTCAAGAAAGAAATCAAAGATCTTAGAAGATGGAAAGATCTCCCATGCTCAAGGATTGGCAGGATTACTATAGTAAATGCAATCCCTGTCAAAATTCCAACTCAATTCTTCATATTGATAGAACGAGCAATTCTCAAATTCATTTGGAATAACAAAAAAATCCAGGATAGAGAAAACTATTCTCAACAATAAAAGAACATCTGGGTGAATCACCATCACTGAACTCAAGCTGTACTTTAGAGCAATAGTGATAAAAACTGCATCATATTGGTACAGAACTAGGCAAGGAGATCAACGGAATAGAATAATAGACCCAGAAATGAACCCCCATACCTATGGTCACTTGATCTTTGACAAAGGAACTAAAACCATTCAGTGGAAAAACACAACATTTTCAACAGGTGGTGCTGGTTGAACTGGAGGTCAGCATGTAGGAAAATGCAAATCAATCTATTAATATTTCCTTGTACAAAACTCAAGTCCAAGTGGATCAAGGAACTCCGTATAAAACCTGACACAGTGAAACTAATAGAAGAGAAAGTGGGGAAGAGCCTCAAATACATGGGCACAAAGGAAAAGTTCCTAAACAGGACACCAATGGCATATGTTCTAAGATCAAGAATTGACACATGGACTTTATAAAATTACAAAGCTTCTGTAAAGCAAGGGACACTGTCAATAGGAAAAAATGGCCACTCTAAAATTGGGAAAAGATCTTTTACCAATGCAATATCTGATATAGGACTAATATGCAAAATTTACAGAGAACTCGAGAAATTAGATTCCAGTCAGCAAAATAACCCTATTAAAAGTGAAGTACAGAGCTCAACAAAGAATTTTCAACTGAAGAATATAAATGACCATGAAGCACCTAAAGAAATGTTCAACATCTTTAGTCATCAGGGAAATGCAAATCAAAACAACCTTGAGATTCCACCTCACACCAGTCAGAATGGCTAAGATTAAAAGCACAGATGACTACAGATGCTGGCAAGGATGTGGTGGGATTGTAAGCTTGTCCAACCACTTAGAAATCAGTCTGGCAGTTTTTCAGAAAATGTGGATCCAGTGGTACCACTCCCTGGCATATACCCAAAATATGCTCCAAGATATAACAAGGACACATCTCCACTACATTCACAGTAGCCTAATTTATAGTAGACAGAAACTGAAAAGAACCCAGATGTCCTTCAACAGAGGAATGGATACTGAAAATTTTGTACATTTACACAATGGAGTATTACTCAGCTATTAAAAACAATGAATTTGAGAAATTCTTAGGCAAATGGATGGAACTAGAAAATAATCATCTTCAGTAAAGTAACCCAATCAAAAAAAGAAAAAAAACACACATGATATGTACTCATTGATAAGTGGATATTAGCCAAAAATCTCACAATACCCAAGATGTAACTCACAGACCACATGAAGTCCAAGAAAAAGAAAGACCAAAGTTTGGGTGCTTCGGTCCTTCTTAAAAGGAGTAAGAAAATACTCAGGGGGGCAAATATGAGACAATTTGTGGTACAGAAATTAGAAGAGAGACCATGCAGAGACTGCCCCACCTGGAAATCCCTCTCAAATGCAAAATGTGTTACACTGTTGTGAATGTCAGGAAGTGCATGCTGACACAGCCTGATATACCTGTCTCCTGAGAGGCACTGCCAGAGCTGACATATACAGAGGCAGATGTTGACAGCTAATCATGAAACTGACCACAAGTTTCCTAGTGGAGGAGTTAGAGAGTAGAATGAAGGAGTTGAAGGGGCTTTTGTCTCCATGGGAAGAGTGACAATGCCAACAAACCAGAGCTCCCTGGGTCTTAATAGCTAGCCTGGGAACACACATGGAGGGAATCATGTCTCTAGCTGTATTTGAAGAGGAAGATGGACTTATAGGGCATCAATGGGAGAGGAGAGCCTTGGTCCCTTTAAAGCTGGATTCCCCAGTGAGGTGAAATTTGAGAGAAGGCAGTTGGGAGTAGGAGGGTGGGTGGGGCACACCCTCATAGAAATGGGAGGAAAGAGGATGGATTAAGGTGTTTGGTGGGTTGGGAATTGGGAAAGGGGATAACATTTGAAATGTAGATAAATAAAGTACCCAATTATAAAATAAGAAAAACGAACAAACAAACAAACAAACAAACAAGAAAATAATAGAACTTGCTATAGCAGTCGAACATTTGAGAAATTTTAACAGAAATTTAACATTACCAATAATATGGGATTCCTTATAATTTTCAAGGACAAGAGAATTGAAATGGGCTCATGGAACTTTAAAACAATATTTTTATCAATTAAAAAGGGGGAGATACACCCGTGTACACCATAAATTTATTTAAATTATATTCTTTTATTTTTCAGTTTAAAGTATTTTTCTAAAAATATTTGAATGCCAAGGGATTTTTTGCTGAGTGTCTATGGCACTCTACAGCTAGACATACATATGCATAGGTGAAAGAGAAGGTTCCAATTACTAGCATAAGGTATGATCCATATCAAGTATTAAAGATGGGGAAAAGGGCATGTTTGTGTTTTTTCTGGAAGATGCTGACGGAGCATGGTGGCTACCAGAGCGATGGGTGAGACATGCTTATGCCAGGACAAACAATGATGCTAAGCATGAGCTTGCTGAGTGCCCTGATAATGATGACTGGGAAGCTGTATTGGACATAGGTTTCTTATCCACCATTGCTTACCTATACCCTTGATGGGACAAGCTGTCTTATCTCAAGATTTTAGACCTTGTGGAAGAGAAAGTCAGAAATAGAAGTTATAATGCCTCTTCTATTGTTCTTAACTGTCACCAATTATTCAGACTGGCATAGAAATCAATCCAATATTGGAAATAACAGTCTCCAATTGGAAGTCTGGTTCTGGACACTTTCAGAGACATATATGGAAATTAGCTGCAGTTCATTATGATGTCATGTTAGCAAGAGATAAAGTTGGGGTAGCATCTAGATTTCCGACAGGGGTTAGCACATGACTTAAGGTTCTTTAAATTGTCAAGTTAATACTTTTGTTTCTTCTACAGTATTAAATGTAATTTGCATTGCTTGTACACCTTCTTATTGTGTTTGTGTTTTGAAATCAGGCATGTCAGTTATAGAGGTCTCTCAACCAGCTTTTGTTTTATTGCCCTGAGTATCACAGATCTTTGGTATTATAAAAATAGCCTCCCAGTACTGGAAGAAATGAGTCAGGCATTAAGTAGAAGAAAGAAGATACTGGGCTTGATTATTGCTGGCATAACAGCTTTAATTACATTATTTGGTAGCACCACTGCTTCTGCAATTGCTGTGACACAAGAAGTTAAGACAGCTACTTTTGTTAATCATTTAACAAAATATGCTACTAAAGTATTGAATATATCAGAGGACTCAGATAGGCATTTGGAAGACCAGATTGATGTTCTTTATCCTATTCAAATTAGTGAAAGGAGCTTCAGAATTTATGGGTAAGTATCCATCTTGAATGTTGGCAAATACTATTGGATTCATGTTAGTTCTACAATTTGCAGTGGTAGTCATTATAATTAGGAAGAAGTTTAATGACACGTGCAGTGTATTTGTGCATTTGGCATAATTCTAGAAAGTCTTCGGATGTTTTAATGATACATAGAGAAGTAATGAATTTCATGAATGCTGTTCTGCTGAATGTTGATGAGGTAGATACTGCAGATAAAATTACTCATGGCCTGAGGTCAGTATTTCTATTTTGTTCCAGCTTCAAAATAGTCATATATAGGCTGATCACGCTAGCCCTTTTTGTCCTGGGAATACGTTTATTCCTGCCCATAATGTTAAAGCTTTTCTTCAACAACATCAACATGTTGGCAGCCAAGTACATCACTTGAACCTTAAAATGGACTCCCAGACAGAGTTATTAAATTAACAGGCTGACAAGACAAGGATAGTTAAAATTCTGCACAGAGGCTTATCAACCTCAGACATAAGTGCCTTCTATAATGTATATTCCATGACAAGTAAGGAACCCTTTCTTTTCAGAATGACCTAAGACAGGCTCAGTCTTGTTAATGAAATAAGAAAGGCAGAGAGGCAGAGAGCCTTTGGAGGTTGCTTGGCAAGAATCTCAAATGAGCCAAGGACAAGGAAATGGGCACTTGTCAGGAGTATGACATTGGCCAAGGACCGGAAATAGGTTTCAGGCAGGAATCTGACATTAGGGTAGAACAAAGAAGTTATTTCAGGCAGGAATCTAAATCTTAGGCTAGAACAAGGAAGTAGGCTTCAGACACAAAAATGACTTTGGGCTAGGACAAGGAAGTAGGCTCAGATACTTTGGTCATGCTGATAAGCCCTTAGAGACAGTGATCACGGGAGTGTTCAGGTAATTGGGTTTAATGCCTTGCTTTTACTTTGATTACTTGAGTTTATTGTTTAGCTTGTTCCTTGATAATTTGCATCTGTTGTGGTGCTAGACCCTCAACCAAGAACTGAACTTAATACATATATTTAATCAAGATGGTATAAAAGCATAAAGGAGTAGGGCAGGATTGGATAGGGGGTTCTAGGGAGGGGAAATGAGGAAAGGGGATGGCATTTATATTGTAAAGAAATAAAATGTCCAATAAAAACATTTTAAATAAATGAAGATAAAAATTCTTGGAGATTAAAGAAAGGACAAGTGTCTAAAAAATACTGAAGGTAAGAAAAATTTCTCATCAGCAAAATGGTATAATAAAAGACAATTGATGAACATTCAAAAACAGATTAGACTTTTAAATATGTTTCACAGTCATAAAAATACTCATTATTATATAATAATTGAAAATCATTCTGAAAATGCAAGATAATGGCAATCAAGTCTATGTAAAGAAAGATGTACATATGAAGTAAAAAAAGAAAAACAAAAAAGGACACATCTGGGACATGTATAACTAAAGGATTATTCTTTTAGAAATCTTCACTTTCCAGCAAAATAATTGCTAAAGTATAAGTTAGAAAAAAAACCCTGCATTTGAAAAATAGTAAACTACAAATTGAACTAGGATTATATTTAAAATATCCAAATGGTATTAAAAGGAATATATATCAACACTATGATGTTGTAACCTCTTATAGATATATTTTTTTAAAATACTAAAATGGACAAAACTGAGACATTTACAACAATACCCAACAAGAAGAAATTGATACAGCATAAATATATATTGACACAAATATTGGAAAAGAACATCAAACCTGGGCCAAGAACACTATTCAAGAGTCATCTTCCCTGTAGCACATCATAGAGAATTCAATGTCAATTAGCCATTTTGTAAAGTGTTATTTCTTGAATATATGACTGATGTGTATAGCTATTTTGTTTAATTTTAAACTATAATTTTAAAATAGTTTTGAATAAAATGGCAAAGTAATTTCAAAGTGCATGCTACTATAAAATAAAATTTGCTAAATTTTTTGAATTATAGCTTAATGATTACTAGGAGTGTTTGCTATATAGTTGTCAAGAATCTACAGTATTCACTTATACACACTGGAAACCATGAGACAATTCGCCACAGTTAATACAAATGGTAAGGAAAATCATGAGCATCTTGTGATTTCAGTGCTGGTTACTTACTAATAGGAATGCATTTGGGAGGAGGGGACCAGCCAGACTCTGTACATGTCATTATGTCTTGACCATTTGGAAGATGATAGCCATTGTAACACAGGACTTTTACAGATTGACCCTGTAAATATTTTCTTTCCCAATAAGAAGATTCTCCATTCTCCACATAATGGAAAACACATTGCTCTAAGAAACATAAAAATTATAAATGAAAAACAGTACAAAAGCTTTCATTAGTTTAAAAGTAAACTAAGGTAAATGTTATCTTTACAACTGTTTAATATCATGTGTATGGTGCAAAAATAAAATTAATAACAAATGTTTAAGAGACTAGCATTTGTCTTTAGTTCTTATAAATAAAATATGCAAGTGATAAAGGTATTTCCATAGCCCCTACTGTGTGTGTACATTTCATGAAGGGCTGCTCACAAAGGACAGAAACTAGCTGCTTTTGGCTCACAAATGCTTTTGTTGGTCACATTTTGTCATGAGAAATTTAACTGTACGTATGTATGTGCTTCCTCTTTTAAAGAATTAAACATCGTTAAATATAAAGACATTGACTTACTGAGGCATGGGACTTCAGGCTCCCACCCTTGTGCTGTGCAACGAAGGTAGTCCCAGTATGACCCTGAAGGTGTTGAAAACCCATTGTCACAGTAATAGCTGTAATTATGTCCTATAGGTACTGGGAAGTAGGGTCTCCGTAGTTCTTCATAATATAGACGTCCATGTTTGAATTGTGGAAAATCACAAGGTTTTACTTGAAATAAAATACATACATACATATATATATATATATATATATATATATATATATATAAAACAAACAGAAAACCACTCATATCAGAGATAGAATTCTTGATCAGTAAATTACTTTCAATTGATTAATATAACTACATGATAGAACAGTGAGTATGTGGGACAAAAAAATAAAACAAAAGACAACTTTAGTTTGTGACAATGCCTTTCAACATGAAATCAAGTTATACTGATACCCAACCAGAGATGTGGGTTAGAGATATTTATCAATATCCAATAAAACTGCTTGTTTATAATTTACACTGAAACTAAAATACAGTATGAATATGGAACATATGGAGCTCTTTTTGTATCTTTGTATTAAAATGCTGCATTATTCATTACATTAAGTATATAAGTAATATATTATGTATAATTATTTTTTATTATTACTTATAATTTGTACTTTAGTATGACAATATCTTTTTTTCATGAAGTGTGATTCTGCTTCAAGAAACCTCATGCAATGTATTAAAAATTATTTCAACAAATATTTATAAAAACAAACAATTCTCCTTAAGTTTCCTCATTCATTTTAGACTTTATTTTATTAGAGAAATTTTTCAAGAATTTTTTACACATTTTTTACATGGTTCAAAAATTATAATTCTTTTTATCCTAAATGTTCTTCTTTAACAATTTTGAGAATTATACTTTTCATAGGACATCAATAAGTTAAATTAGTGCACTGAGATTTTGTTCTAAAAAGTAACAAAAGGAGGTTTGTTTTACAGTACGAATATCATTAATACCACAGTCCTCAGACTTTTACCTAATCTTCACTCTCCAGTGGGCACAGGTAAATCTTTTTCTCCCCCTTTAGACACAATTCTTGAAACAAAAATAATATTTGATAATCTACATGGTCATCTGAGTTGGTCAGTACCTAAATGATCCTTGTTTGACATCTTACAATTTTCAGATGCAGGTTGTAGCTGCATCAAAAATGATTGTTGTACTATGTATCACACTGTTAGTGCAGTCTACTCAGACAGCTGACCAATATATTTACCAATTTTACAACTTTTATCAATATTATGAGCACAGTACAAGATCTTCTAGTTTTTACTGATCTTCAATCCCAAGATCTTCTTATTTTTATAGATAAATCTCATCCTACTACATATTCAACATGACACAAAACATTAATTTCTAGAGTAATTTCTAGCACAGACTCAGAATCATCATCTCCTTTATTGTTCCAGTTGTACATTTTATAATGTATTTCTCCCAAATAATAAAAGAATTAATGAAAGTAATGAGAAATTAAACATCACTGAGGAGCGAGCACTACACATTTTAATTAGAAAAAGTTATTTAATGACACTACAGATAGATTAATCATCTTTATCTTATCCAGGAAATATCAGAAAGTTCATTGTAAAATAAATTAAATTCAGATATATTCAAGCAACAGACAATTCAGACATATTTGGGCAGATCTGCATTGTGGAAACTCAAGCATAGTTGGGTTTGTGTCTCACTGCACTACACAGATTCTACACTTGTAATTGTAAAGCTACTCAAAAGTCCATGGCAAAGATGTCATAAGATCTGCATGCAGAGACACACATTAATTCTGGTATTAAAATAAATTGACTTAACACTGAACAATCTTCTAAGTCAATATGTTTATATTCATAGCTAATCACACTGTTAACATCAGAGAATATACTTTTTTCTAGTAAATTATAATAAAAGTAAAGATTTATTAATACAAAATGCACTAGCAATCGCAACAATGTGTGGAAGTATTAAACAAGACACATGCACCATCCCCTCCAAGCACCCTGTGAAGGAAGGAGCATAAAGATTCTAAGAACTAGAATGGTCAAGGCTGCTATATCTTCTGAAGAAAACATTGCCATTATAATCACAAACTCTCAAAAATTACAGACCCCTCACAGGAATGGGCCATCAATATCCAGACACGACTGTAGTAAGGTCTCAGGTAATGACGGCCCTCACTTTTGGAACTATTTTATGCTGATAGATTTAGAATTGTAGGGAATCATTGCTTTCAAGCTTATACCCACTAATGAATAAACCAGGTTTGAAAATACAAGTCCAATTCAAATGTTATACATATTTCCTGAGTTGAGCTAAATGTATCATACGTCAACACTCAAAATTACAATTCTTGGAAAAGGACAGGAACGGATGATATGTTGTTTATAGAGATGAGACAGTGTAAAAGAAAATAGGATCATATAATATCCAGAATATATTATGGTATACCATAAGCCAGAAGCCTCAACCCAGACCAATGATTGAATGGAATGGACATCTGCAAGTAAAGCTGTTTGGACAAAAGGATATACTGTATGGCACACTGCAATGCCTGCGGCTTCCTTGATAAGATATTTATTTGTTAGATTTTTTTAAAAATTTGTTTTGTTTTGAGGAAAATCTTGCAAGAGCACGAATTAGATATGGAAGAATGGAAACATGAGTGGGATTTAATACTTGTGAAACTTACCAGGAATTAATTTTAAAAAGGCCAAAAATATTTTCAACAAAATAGTAAAAGAAAAACTTACTAATCTAAAGAAGGAGATGTCTATAAAAGTAGAAGAAGCTTGCAGCACAATACATAGATGGGAAAAGAAAGTGAAGTTCTGTTAAAACAGTAATCAAAGCACAAAATATTCAAAACAAAGAATAAATACTAAAAGATGTGAGAGGAAAAATATGAAGGCAGACCTATCATAATATACCTAATTTTAATGGAAACTCAAACAAGAAGGTCCTGGACATACTAAGAGACCACAGTTGCAGCCTAGACTACTGTAGTCAGAAAAACACTCAATAAACATAAAAAAAGAAAACAAGCTATACCATGAGAAAATCAAACTTAAACAATATATATTAACTCCCTAGCACTATAAAAAGTACTAGAAAGAAAACTCCAACCCGAGCAGATTATGCCTAAGAAATAAATAATCTTTTTTTATAAACATTTGGAATTTTATTTTTAAAAAAATCACAACCATGAACATTGTTACAATTAGATGCCCTCTTGGTTCTCCACAATGATACTGAGCATGCTCACAAGTGGTTCCCATTGTTAAGTCTTAAAACAACCATCTTAGAAAGAAAAAACAAAAAAAACAAAAAACAAAAAAACAAAGAAAACAAAATCAACAAAACAAAAACTCAGCACACTACTATTTAACTTGTTTTAATGTTTCTTCACAAATGGTGAAAATACTAAAATACAGACAAGGAATAATCATAATGTTGTCACCAACATTATAAATATGGAATTATAAATTTAAAACATTTTCTGGTTTAAAAAATAAATCTGGTCATCAATGCAGCTCTTCAGGTCTCTAGTAGGGCCGGTCTCTAAATTCCTGACAGTGCTCGCCTTTATCCATTTTCCCAGGTCCTCCATGTCCGCCTTTTCTTCCTCCCATCTGTTCCATTAAAGGTCCAGGAGGCCCCCCAGGACCACCCTCGTCTTCCTCCACCAAAGCCACCTCTGTCCACGTCACGGCCACCTCAGAAGCCTCCTCTGTCTCCACCTCTGCCACCTCTGAACATTCCTCCAGGACCACCTCTTCCTCCTCGCATGCCACCAGGGCCACCTCGGCCACGATCACCACCGGAGGTGGAAAGGGTGGCTGGAGGAAGCCCTCGGGCTTAGGGGCCTTACATTGGTTGCATTCTGTTCTCCAAGTGAAGTTCTGGTTTCCACAGCCCAGACTGGGACACCGCCAGTCTCCAGCTCGGTGCTGGACATTTCCTCTTTCAGAGGGGTTCCCTCTGGAGCCTCGGAGCCCTCTTGGAGGGAAGCCTCCTCTGTCTCCTCCACAGCCTCCCATGCAACCCATGGGTCCTCCGGGACCTCCCAGGCCACCAGGACCTCCACCGAAGTGGTGGTGGCATCCCTCTGCCCTCACGAGGTGGCATGCCACCTCGCATGCTGTTTATTGGGAGCTTCTTTCTGGCAAGAGAAATTTTAAGTTTGCTTCCTTGAAAATCTTTCCCATCAACCCATTCCACGGCAGCCTTGGCAGTTGGTGGATCTTCATAGGACACTGTGGCATCACCTTTAGGTTTTCCTGTCTCCTTATCTAGGTAGATATGGATCATGGGCTGTCCAGTTCTCTTGTTCATCTTGACAACCCCGCACTGCTTAAAGAAGTCTGCCAGATCATCCAGGGTCACATTGTCATTTAATCCTTGCACATAAATTGCACTGTTGTCAGAGTCTTCATCAGGATCTACAGGAAGGCCTAGATCGAGATCTGGTCTTTCATCCATGGGTCCACCAGGCTTATTGAAGCCACCTCGCTCTCCAGTGCTGCCCATTCCACCGCGTCCTCCTCCCCGCCCACCTCTCCTCATGCCTCCACCTTCAAATACCCCTCTTCCCCTGCCCAGGTTATCAGGGCCACTCAAGCTCCGGTTCTCTCCTGGTCCAGAAAATCCTCCAGACTCCTGCCCATAAACACCCATGCTACTGGGGTGGTCCTGTCGGAATGAACTCTGCTGCCCGTAGCTGCTGCTCTGTTGGCTATATTGACTTGGAGCCTGGATGTAGGATCCAGTCTGAGGGGGGTAACTAGTGGGAGGCTGCTGCCCATAGCTGCTTTGTTGACCATAGCTACTCTGCTGTCCATAGCTGCTCGGCTGCCCATAGGTGTTCTGCTGAGAGTAACTGCTCTGATCGTAACTAGTCGGCTGTGAAGAGGAGTAGCTGGTAGGAGGGTAAGATGGAGGTGCGGTGACTGGCTGCATTGGGTAGCTCTCAAGTACCTGGGGATAACTGTAGTTACTCTGTCCATATCCTAGGCTGGGTTGGTTATAACCCCCTGTGCTAGATTGAGGTTGACTAGTCTCAGCAGGCTTGTTACCATCCTGTGGTCTTGTAGGTGTAGTGGCTGCTGGCTGCTGGCCATAGGCTGGGTAGGCAGGCTGGGTGCCATATGCAGACTGAGCTGCATATGAGGCCTGCGTTGTCGTGACTGTAGCAGTGGTGGTGTCATAAGCACCAGTGCCATATCCTTGGACAGGCTGGCTGTATGCCTGGGGGACAGTTGGAGTGGTATAACCAGTGGGAGGCTGTCCATAGGCAGTTGCATATGCAGTCTGTCCATAGGTGGCAGTGGTCTGAGCCTGTGTATACCTGACATCAGTAGACTGTCCATAGGTTCCATAACTTTGTTGCCCATATGCCTGGGTGGTTTGTGCATATCCTTGAGTTGGCTGGGCGGTGTAAGCACTGTAGCCCTGCTGGGCTGCAGCTTGGCTATAGGTACTGTAATCCGTGGACGCCATTTTCTCTCCTTCCTCCTCGTTCTCAAAACGTCCGTCTCCCTCTCCGAAATAAATAATCTTTACTTCAACACAAGGAGATCATCTCTACCACAGGTAATAAATAATCTCACACCAGCAAAAGAACACACACACACACACACACACACACACAACCACCACCACCACCACCACCACCACCACCATCAAAATAATAGGAATTAACAGTCATTGGTCATTTATAGCTCTCAATATCCATGGGTTCCATTCTCCAATAAAAATGGCACAGGTTAACAGAATGGATGTGAAAACAGTATCATCCTTCTTCTGCATACAAGAAACATACCTCAACATCAAAAATAGGTATTACTTCATAGTAAAAGGCTAGAAAAAGATTTCTCTAGCAAACAGAACCAAGAAGCAAGATCATGTTGCCATTCTAATATCTAACAAAATAGACATCAAGCTAAATTAATCATTAATGGTACAGAAGGAAACTTCATACTAATCAAAATGAACATTTCATTAGTATGACAACTCAATTCTTAACATCTATGCCCGAAATGCCAGGGCACTGACATTTATAAAAATTAAAAACAAACATACAAGCAAATAAAAAAAGAAAAAAATTACATATCTCACACACCATACATTAATAGTAGAACACTTCCACAACCAACTCTTGCCAATGGATACCTCTTCCAGACAGAAAAAAAAATCCATAGAAAAAATGAACCTCAGAGATATTACCAATCAAATGGACTTAACAGAAACCTATGGAATATTTTACCCAAACATAAAAGAATATATCGTTATCTCAACACATCACAGAACTTTTTCAAAAACTCACCATGTACTCAATCACAAAGCAAGTCTCAAAAGATACAAGAAAATTGAAATATTTCCTTATATCTTATCAGACTAAATGGATTAAAGCTTAACTTTAACAACAGAAGCATATAAACTCTTGAAAACTGAATAACTCTCTATGGCATGACCACTGGATCAAGGAAGAAATAAAGAATTAAAAGCTTCTGGTATTTAATGAAAATGAAAGCACAACATACCAAATGTATGGGACACGATGAAAGGCATGTTAAGAGGAAAGTTTATAGCACTAAGTGCTTCATAAAGAAATTAGAGAGATCTCATACTAATGACTTAACAGCATATCTGAAAACTCTAGAAGAAGAGTATAAAGCAGGAAATAAACCAACTTGGAGCCAAGAGACATTATTGGGATGAAATCAATAAAGTAAAAACAAAGAGAACAATACAAAGAATCAGTGAAAACAAGAATTGGTTCTTTGATAAAATCAACAAGATAAATGCTTAGCCAAATTACCTAAGAGACAGAAAGAATGTTGAAACTAACAAAGTCAGTAATGAAAACAAGGACATAACAATAGATACCAAGCAAGTCCAAGGAATCATTAGGTTAGACTTCAAAAACTTGAAAATTGAAAAATCTAAAAGAAATAGACAATTTTCTTGATAGATACCATTTATCAAAATTAAATTTAAATGTGATAAATAATTTGAATAGACCTATAATACCTAAGGAAACAGAAGCATTCATTAAATGTCTCCTAACACAAAAGATCCCAGAGACAAAAGATTTTTAGCTCAAGAATCTACAGAAACATTGATCCAAAAATACTCAATAAAATACCAGCAAACAGAATTCAAGAACATACGAAATATACCATCCACCATGGTCAAGTAACCTTCATGCCAATGATTCAGGGTTGCTTAAACATATGAAAATCTGTTAATATACAGACACACTTTCGATGCCTGTCTCCTACCATAGCATATGTGTAGCCATTTTATTCCATGCCTGACAGGTATTTCATATTGTTACTGTATATGCCTGCCAGTCATTGACACAGAAATATAACTTGACTCAAAGCAAGGTCATGCTGATCACATGTTCTGTTATATTCTGTATGAGATTTGTAAGATAAGTACATGTTATAGATCCTTTGATATGTTTATATTCATTTTTATATCCAGCATGACATTCATAGTCTAATTTGTCATTTGATTTATTTTTTCTACAAAGTTTTGCATAGGATCCATCAAATTAAAGTTCTATGTGAACTGTTATGTCTAAAGTGACTTAGTCAGAGCAGACCACCGGGCAACACTTCCGGCACCTGTATATGATCTCACTATGGTTTTTGAAGTTTAAGCTTTTATAAGCTCATACAGAAAAATTGTTTGGGGTTGTTGCTCAGCCCCCGAAATTGGAGCTAAGGCCCTGATTGATAAGTCTTAGGGTATGCATATAATAAACTATCCCTGTCTGTCTGATATCATTGTTTGCATCATTTGTTAGGCAACTCTTGGACTCCAAAATATGCATATTGAAGAATATGTATATATAAACTGAAAGAAAAAGGCATGGTTAACTCATTAGATGCTGAAAAAGTCTTTGTCAAAATCCAGTAACCCATCATGATAAATGTCTCAGAGATATGAGGGATACAAAGGATAGACCTAAAAATAATAAAGGCAATATACTCCAATCTAATAGCACCAAATTAAATGGAGAGAAACTCAAAGCAACTCTATTAAAATTGGAAACAAGACAATGTTGTCCACTCTCTGTTCTGTATGTCATATATACATTCTACAGGTTCAGTGAAATTCACATCATAATTCCAGCACAATCCTTTACTGATATTAAGAGAATGGTTCTCAACTTCATATGGAAAAATAAAAATATCCAGGGGAGCTAAAACAATCCAGTACAATAAATGAACTTCTGTAGGTATCATCATCCATGATTTCTAGCTGTACTGCAGAAGATAAGTAAGAAGAGCTGCATGGTGTTGGCATAAAAACAATCAGGTTTAACAATGGAATCAAATAGAAGACCCATATGTAAATACACACACCAATGGAGATATGTATTTTTTAATAAAGAATCAAAAATTAGATTATAGGCAAAAGAAAGCATCTTCAACAAGTGTTGCTGCTCTAATATCAGCCTTTAGAAGAATGCAAATATATCTATCACCCCACATTAAACTCTGGTTCAAATAGATCAAAGACCTGAACAGAAAACAAGACATATCGAAGCTGATAAAAGAGAAAATGGGGAAGCCTTGAACACAGTGGCACAGGAGACATCTTCCTGAACAAGACACCTATCATAAAGTCACTAAAATTAACAATTAATAAATGACTTCCCATGAAACAAAGAAGCCTCTGTAAGGCAAAGGATATCATCAAAAAGGACAAAACAGCATCCAACAGAATGGATGGTAAATATTTTCACCAAGTCTACATCTAATAGAGAGTTAATTACCAAAATATATATTTTAAAAATATTAAAAAACTGCTAGACATCATGGGATGTGGAATATTTGGAGGGTGGAGGGGGGATAAAATCTGGAGTATAAAAAAAATAAAAAAATAAAAATAAGGAAAACACTGGACATCATCAAACAAAAATCCAATTTTAAAAATGAGGTTCAGATATACATAGAGAATTCTCAAAACAGGAACATGGCCAAAAACCATTTGAAGAAATATATAACATTTTTTGCCATCAGGGAAGTGTGAATCAAAATGATTCTGAGATTCCACATTACATTTGTCAGAATAGCCAAAATCAAAAACACATATGACAGCTCATGGTGCCAAGGATATGGAACGAGGGAAGCACTTTTTCCATTGCTGGTGTGTGTGTGAGCTTATACAGCCAATTTGGAAATCAATATGGCTGTTTCTCGGAAAATTGGAAATTATTCTACCTTAAGACCCAGAAGACACTCCAACCTACCATAAAGGTTTTTACTCAACTATGTTCAAAGCAGTTTTATTCATAATTGCCAGAAACTGGAAGGAACCTAGGTGACCCTCAACTGAAGAATGAATAAAATAAATGTGGCTCATTTACACAATGGAGTATTATTCTGATGTTTAGAAACAATGTAACTCAGACTCAGAAAGACAAACATAGAATGTAGTCATATTGGACACATTGAAATAATTTAAGTCATTGGGTCTATGCCTTTGAAGGAGATATTGAGATCTTGGCCATTCCCTTATATCTCTTTGCTGATGGCCATTAGGCAAGCAGCTTCGACTTACCACTCACTCACTGACATAAAGATTATCCTGGTAACAGGATAAAAATGACAGAAGAACTTGACAATGAACTCAAGTCAGCAAAACAGAATAAATTCTTCTTCTAAATAATTAATTCAGTAATACTGACATAACAACAGAAAGATGAGTGGGAAGAGATCCTTAGCTGCTCATCTGCCATTGTACACTTTATTCCTTAGGGGATATCAGGCTTAAGTATGATACACATTTACCATAGGCTGTTAGAGAAAAGAAAAAGTATAGATGCAGATAGCCAAAAATCTAAAAGAATGGAATATTCCAGAAATTACATACTCTTGACTCAAATAACACTGTGGTATACATCTGTTGAGAAGCCACTGCCATCCTTCAAAGCAACTCTCTCCAGATAGAGAAACATAAATCCCTTCTTCACATGCATGTTGCACTCAGTATATAAGGAACAGCCGTAGTAAAACACTGTATGGTCCATGTAGGTCATGGATGGATTCTATACGCCTACTGTCTCTTTGATCAGTAATTCTAATGCAAGTTAATGTTGATGAAACAATCTATCCAGAGGCTTATCTAATAAGGAACTGAGCC